>NW_020954550.1:19555982-19795676 GCF_900497805.2 Vombatus ursinus
GAGGAGAGGAGAGGAGAGGAGAGGAGAGGAGAGGAGAGGAGAGGAGAGGAGAGGAGAGGAGAGGAGAGGAGAGGAGAGGAGAGGAGAGGAGAGGAGAGGAGAGGAGAGGAGAGGAGAGGGACTTGTTAGAAGGGGGAAATAAGTAAGGCCAAGATGACTGAAGGAGGCACCTGGGAATGAGGTCAGGCAGCAGCAGCAATAGCAGAGGCAGGGACTCTTGGGCCAATGTCTAAGGCTCTCTGAGCCACAGGCTTTCATATATGAAAGAGTCATGAAGACCTGGTTGCATTGTGCAGATGACATATGAATTAGTTAATTAATCAATGAAAGAGAAGTGCTTATTAATCACTTACTAGATGTGAGGCACTGAACTAAGCTTTAGGCTACAAATACAAAAGTGACAGTCCCTGCTCTCAAGGAGTTTACATTCTAATAAAGAGAAACCATACATCTAGGGGAGTTGTGGTCAGAGAAGGCAGTTTTGGTCTGATGAGTAAGAGGGGTGGTGAGTTCATCCATAGGGTAGTCAATTCACACATAAGTATGGTAATATTGATTTGATTACTCAGAGCAGGAGAATGAAATGGAGTACAAATCGGCACACATTGGGAGGGCAGATGGCAAACGGCTGGGGCAGACTGATCAACAGGCTTTTCTGGAGATCCAGTCTGCAGGGTGCTGTTCCAGGTGGGGATAAGGAGAGGCAGATATAAAAAGGCTGAGCCTCTGAAAGGAAGCCAGAGCCAGCCATCTTCAACAGAGAAGCTCCAAAGGAACCCACTTCCCCCTTGATGCTATCAATTTGATGCTTTTCTGAATATGCACCTGAGTCTCATTTATGTCTTTATCTATTTTGTAATAAAGGCAAAGTATTTAAATTCAAAAATCCATTATTAGTCATCTTGGCTGCCAGCAGGGACACAGGCTTGACTCTCCCAAAAGAGCTCATTTAAGAGGTTCCCAAATTGATTATATGTGTGGGGACAAAGTCAGCCAAAGAGAGCATTGTTATTGATAAGACTTCAAGTTTGAAACTGCATCCTTGTTTCAATAATTAGCTATGGGTAACAAAAGAAAGAATTTTCTACCTGGAAGGGTTCTTCCAGGAGAACTGAAGGGTTCTACTGGTGGGGAGGGAGTAAGGAAAAAGCAAGCATTTATTGAATGCCTACTGCATGCCAGGCACTGTGCTAAGTTCTTTATAATATTATCCCATTTTATCCTTACAACAGCTTCAGTTCTATACTGATTAATTAGGATTATACAGGGAGGTGGTAATCCCTCTCCAAAGGTTTTTTTTTTATTATGATCAAGATCTAGAACTGCAAGGAAACTTAATGATGATTAGGTTCAGCCCCCTCATTTTAGAAATGAGTTTTGAATTCCAAAGGATAGTAAAATATCCCTCTACTTTTCAATTCTCTTTCCCAGAAAATCCACTAACTTGTGGGCCCCGTGAATAGCCCAACTTTCTTCTAGGTTCTTTAACAAAACACCTTAAATAAGGTGGAATCTCCAATCTGGTTGTGGTTACTGGTAATATCCTGGCCCTGCCCTTGTGTCCTGAGGCCTGGGCAATGTGTGGATTTTTTACAACTCTAGTAAATAATTACATGAGATGCTTACTGCAGCTGATTCCTATTACATCAAGTCTCATTAAAATCACGGGTAAGAAAATGCCATTTCTATTCCCAGGACATTGTGTCCTGTTCTATAAAATGTTTCCTCATTAGGAAAAATGAACAAATAGATTGGGAATTTTTTTTTCCTTCAAAAATAAATAAATAAGAGGACCTTTACCCTCTGACTTAAATAAAGCCTTTCTGATTCAGAAACCCTTTGAAGAACTCTTTATGGCTTATTAGTTATGAAAGTCTCTGCTAGTCCAGGTTTTAGCCAGGACTAATTGAACTAAAATATAAAAATCAAAACCCTTTTGATGGTATCTACAGTCATTCCAATTGGAAGTGGGAAACATGCCAAACTTGTGTTATTATATTGCCTTTGAGATTTTCTTCCCCTGTCCACCAGTAAAAGATATCTTTCATTTATGAGAAATCAGATTTATCTATCATTTAACAAAGTGCTATGTATATAAAACCTTACCTGATCCCTGAAAAGTAGGTATTTTGTGCATTATTATCCTCATTATACAGATGAAGAAGCTGAGGATCAATAAGGTTAAGTTATTAAAAGAACCAGAACCCAATTCCAGACCTTTTGACTCCAAATCCAGCATTCCTACTACACTATGACTGGTCTTCTAGACCAGAGCTGTCAAACTCAGGCCAGGGTCACATAACTCCAAGTGCAGGACCAGATTAAAATGTAATTGGGAAATGTTAAACAGAGTAAATAAAAATATAATACAATATCAATAATGTTAATTTGTGTTTTTCAAAATGAATATACAGCCTGTAGGGATCTGTTTCTTTTTGCATTTGACACCACTGTTTTAGACATATCAGTTTTCAAATACTCTTCAAAACTCCCTGGAATTTTAGAATAGTCCAATGGTCTAGGTAATTTACAGAAAATGGACAAAGTTCTTTCCATCTCTTTATATTGTCTATTAAGTACTTCACATCTTCTCAAAGCATCTATAGTAACCTGAAGAATGCCCACAGTTTCCTTACCTTTTAAGTGACAAGAAACTCCTTTAACTAAAAGTCCTCTGTGCGGTTCGAGGTGTATTGCTATGTACCAATGTTTCAAGGATACAACCTCCATGCTACTCATATCGGCTTCCATACTCGATATGAACACAATAATACAATGACTATCAGTGATTAAGCAAGTTTTCTCAAAGCAGTAGATCAGTCATGAAGAAAACATTTCAGAAAACTGACTGATCTTATAGTCTGAAAACAAAAGAAAAATTGCTGTTGTTTCTTCTGGTGGATCCTAGCAATGCTAGAGCCTTCATTATGCAGATCCCAGATGAGCACTTACAGTCGCCCTAACTTGAGTAGGCTGAGGGCTGGGAACCTTTCATGGAGAGGGAGTGAGTCAGCAGGTATTCAGAAGGTTTACACAGCCACCTGAGTTACTGTTTTGTATGCCAACAGGTGAAGCTGTGAGTCTAGGTATAAAAGAGCTAGAGATGTGTTAACTAAGAAACGCATTTCCTTAGCCATTGTAGGAACTTCAGCATTTTTCTGAGAAAGAGGAAATAGATGGTTGTAAACAAAATATCAGGGCTAATCCAAGAAAAAAGCTATTGGAAGGACCAGACACAACTATGGATGCTGACAGGCCTCCACACTCCTCAGGATGTGGAGCTAGGCTTGGGTCTGCCGCATCACCACAGAGCCACCAGACTAAATTAAGAGTCTTCCCAGAAAAGGACCTATATCTTCCCAGGTGAGGGGCAGGGAGGGGACAATGGAAATTTGGATCAGACGTGTGACTGATGAGTGACATTGATATAAGCAAGAATAAACAAAAACCGTAAACTTCTGAAAAGCCATAAAAGAATAACTTTTGGAATGATATAGTCTGGATGCTGCAAAGCCTAAAGCCACATGGCAAACGTGCTTACAAAGAGAAGAAAGGTGATTTAATAGTGGTGGGATACCAAGGGAAGTATTTACTATATTCACTTAGTCTGACATTAAGCTTGAAGGAGAAATTAATGGGCTTCTACAGGAACTAAAAGAGAGAGAAATAGCAAAGCCCAAGGAAGCAGATGAAATCTGCAGAGGAGGTGTGATATTTCATCAGGAGTTGAGGGCACACTTAACCGGTCTTAAATTTGAACAGAAGTTGCCAGATTTGGATCAGGTGCCAGAAGAGTAGGTCAATCTGAAAATGATTACAGAGCTATAAAGAGTCATTTAACTTGGGAAAATTCAACTTCAGTGAGTTCCAGAACATCGTGTCTATAGGACACAGAAGCAAGGCACAAGACCAACACTGTTCACTCAGACCCAAAGTCAAGAGCTTACAGAAAAAAAAAAATGCTGAGAATAGAACAATGGTTAGACCTCTCCTTGGGGAAGCCAGGGGTCAAGGGATGTGTTATAGAAACAAAGACCTAATCCTCACCCTCTCCACCCAACCCCAACATAAGTTAGGTGAATTTCTCCTTAAAAGTCAAGGAGACCATCTTAAAGTCCAGGTTGGCTAGAGGACAAAATGTTCAGGCTGTTGACATCACTTCCTGTTTCCCTGAGCACAAAACAGCCTCGAAGAACTCTAGGAGTGCTCTGGAGTGTTAGTACTGATGGAGACCAACTCTAGCGGATTGGAGGTACAAAGCAGTAAACTGAGGCTCAGGGGCCAAACATCTTATATGATATCCATGTAACCTGTAAGGAAGATTATAGGATGACAGAAGCAAGGAGGGGCAGAGAATATAGCAAGGGTATTGACTCCTCTAACTCCGGGGTAGATTTAGAGAAATTTGACTTTGGTGACTCTTTAGCGCCTAAAGAATAGAAGGACTAGTGGAGCAACAATTAGTCGTTTCAGAAGGCGAGTAGAACTAGCGTTCCATGATCCTACAAGTGATGCTTCCTGCCTGAAATCCTTCGTTTCCTACTTCCATACCTGCCCCAAACTCCAAGGTCTCAAGCAGAAAGTCCTGTGGGTTTAAAAAAACCTATGGGACCCAGTGCTAAGAAGTAGCTAAGGTCTACAGGAGACTTTAGCATTTCCTGACATTAGCACACTGTCGCCTAGAATTACTAGCTGAATCCTGGTTGAGTTTTTAAAAAGGCTCCTAACCATTTGTACCAAAAGGAAGTAATGAGTTTCTCTGTGCCTAGGACCGTGTTGGGTACGAGTCTGGTAGAATCTAGCTGGGCAAATCCACATTGGGTTTTTTTTCTTTTTGTTTTTTGTTTGTTGTTTTTTTTTTGTGAATGGCACCCACATTCCACATCTCTCTCCATACTCAAGCAAATCCTTCTTGAGTTTACTAATTCCAAGGGGCTGCGTCAAAGACTCTTGGCTCACTGCTCACCCTCCATCCATTTTATAAATAGCAACCAATTCACTGGGAAGAAAGCAAAGAACAAGGCGGAGGAGAAGGAAGTGGAGGAGAAACCTGTGAATCTTTGTTCATTGAGATGCTTCTGTCAGCTGATCTCTGAGCCTGAAATAGCAGTCTTGCAGGGGGCCAGTGGTCTGAGTCAAACAGGAAAGGAAACTTTACTTCATGCATCCATGTCAGCCCCTAACCCATCCTTGGCATGGTCACATGAGGGGAAAAGTAGAGCAGGGGAGGTGTGAGCCAGAGCTATTCGAGGGGGGAAGGACGTCAGCAAGAGGAAGCAAAAACACTGGAGGTGGGACGGTGCCAGCTAAAAATGAACAGTAAGTGGGCAAGGGGAAACATACAGTATTCAAGTGACAATTCTTTAAAAAGCTTTCTCTTTTACCATGCACTGGATGGCAAAGAGATGAGAGCATTTGCCAAGTGCTGGCAGTGGAGATTAATAAGATGCAGGGGTCTATTTATATTCAATGTGAACCACACAGATTTTTTTAAAAATCAACCCCTTTTAACTATACATTTCTATTCTTTAAACCTTTATTTTTCAGTTTTTGCCAGGAAATATTTATTCACTAATATTTTTTGCTTAAGGGAAAAGTCACTTGCCCAGAATTCTACTCCTGTCTGAGTCTCTCTATCACCATCTATAAAATTTCTCTAACTTAACAAACGTTTGTTAAGTGTCCATATGGGTAAGGCGGGTTTCTGGATACTAGGGATACAAAAATAAGAGAGTTCACCCCTAGATTATGGATCACAAGATGACAGATAATAAAGTTGGAAGGGCCACAAGAAGGCATTGAAACTAATCCTCCCATTTTACAGTTGAGGAAGCCAAGGCCCAAAGAGGACTTGCCCAAAGTCACACAGCTATCAAGCGCTTAAATCAAGATTCAAACCTTGATCTTCCTGACTCGAAGTCCTGTGCTCTATCCACTTGCCCTCAAAGGACTTACATTTGACCCTCCAATCAAGCAACAATATTCACAAAGATTCATAAAGACAAGATAATTTGAGGAGAAAGAAAGCACTAGTAAAGCAGGGTGTGTGGTGGGAAGGGAGAAACAGAGAAGCCTCGGCAAGGAAAGAGGAAACAATTGTGTTGAACTTTCAAGAAAGAGATCCTCAAAGACAGATGGGGGCAGGAGGGCATTTTTAATACCATCTATCTATGACCCCTTCCTGTACTTGTGAAGTTTTTTAACCTAAGTCACAGATTTCAAATTTATAGCTATTAATATTTTATTAAATCTTATTAAATTCAATACTTTTTTAGCTTTTTGAAATATTTTTGTATCCTTATTGTGGCATTCAAAATAACTACCAAGCTAATGAATCTGATAAGCATTCTATCTATGCCTTCACTCAAGTCACTAAATAAATTAGTAAACACTGATTTAAAAAAAAAAAGAAAAAAGAAAGAAAAACATCAAACAGAAGGGCTAAGGATAGATCACTGGATCACTTCACTACAGACCTCCCTCCATATTGACATTGATCCACTAATAGCTTCTCTTTGGTCTTAACCATTCAAGTATTTCCAAATCTATTGAAGTGTGTTATCATCTAATGCATATTTCTCTATCACATCTGCAAGGACAACATGAAAGACATTCTCAAATACTTTGATAAAATAATGGCATCTCCCTGATATACCAGTCTAGTAACCTTGTTCAAAAATGAAATTAGTTGTGTCTGGCATGACCTGTTCCTGACAATGCCATGGTGGCTTTTAGCATCATGCTTTCCCTTTCCAAATGCTCAAAACCATACCTGGAAAAATGCAGTCTAGAATTTTACCAGAGAGTTTAGAGATGCTGCCCTCTCCATTTTTTTAAAAATTGTGTCTAAACTTGGAGCCCTTCTCCAAGCTTATGGCATTTCTCTTTTTCTCCACATTTTTTAAGATAATGAACAGTAGCCCAGCAACCCTTTCTTGTCAGCCCTTTCTTGTCAGTCTCTTGGGATGCATGGTTTGTCTAGGCCTGACAACCTGAAATCATTGAGGGCAGCTACATGAGCTCCTGTCATGACCTTGCTAATGTTCAGTTTCAACTCCCTACTAATCACTTTTATCTTATTCTTCTCAGAATGAAAAACATTTTCTTTCACAGAATCTACGGACACAAAAGAACACCTAAGTAGTTTTTGTGTCTTTTTTTTTGGTGTTTTATCATTGTCTGGTCTCTCCTGGATAGCATTCCCATCTCTTCTCTGATGTTGTAGCTAAAGAAACCTTTTGCCACTGGACTCAGATGATCCTGGATGAGAGAGTGAGGCTGGTGACTTTGCACAGCTCTGTCTCACTTATTTTTTTCCACTTAATAGCATTTTATTTTTTTTCCAATTACATGTAAAGATAGTTTTCAACATTTACTTGTAAGATTTTGAATTCCAAACTTTTTTCTCCCTCCCTCCTTCCTCCTCCCCTTCCCCAAAATGGCAGGCAATCTGACATAACTCTGCCTCACTTAGATCCAATTCACTTGCAAGTCATGACATCACCTTCCTGATGTCATGGTCCTCTTTATTTTTTTTATTTTTTTAGGCAATTGGGGTTAAGTGACTTGCCCAGGGTCACACAGCTAGTAAGTGTCAAGTGTTTGGTCTGAGGACGGATTTGAACTCAGGTCCTCCTGACTTCAGGCCGGTGCTCTATCCACCGCACCACCTAGCTGCCACCATGGTCCTCTTTAGAAGGAAGGACAAACAACAACAAAGAAACCCTTTGTGTTCTTCTCTCTCTTTGTTGTCATTCTGTGCCTTAGGAGTCAAGAAGACAGTCTCTCTTTTATATTCATCCTCAGTTACCTGCCTTTTTTTTCAATCTACTCCATGTAGGAGGGCCAAGGTACTTCTATGGCAGGAAGAACAGTGACAGAGACCACTAGGTCAGGACCCTTTCCCTCCTTGTCCATGTTAGCATAATTTTTTGCAACCCCAAGCACCAGTTCTAAGGGAAAGCATCATGGAAATGGATAGGGGCACAACAAAAGATGTTGGGCTTGTTCCCAGGCTAAAATCTCCCTTTCTGTAATAAGCCTTTCCCAGCCTGGCTTGGCGCTAGCACCTTCCCTCTAACATTACCTCCAATTATCCTGTATTTCTTTTGTAAGCACATAGTTATTTGTATATTTTATTCTCTCACTAGAATGTGAGCTCCCTGAGGGCAGGGACCATATTTTTGCCATTCTTTGTATCCATAGAACTTAGCACAATGGTTGGCATGGAATAAACGTTTAACACATGCTCATTGACTTGACTTGACTTGGAAGATGCAGACCCTGAAAAGCAGATGGGGGAAAAGGAAACGAAAAACATCCTGCTCCACCTGGGACTGAGCTGGAGATTTTCACACAAAGGGGCTGGAGGGGACAATGAAAAAAAGAAGAATAGAGAAAACAGCAGCAAATGATAGGGAGAAGGGAAGTCTTACAGCTTGCCAAGTAACTCTTTCGGCATTCCATGGACAAAGAAGTGAGAAATGCGAAAAGAACTGGTCTTCCTAGAGGTCAAGACCTGTGGTCCACCCTGACTCTTAAGAAACTAATAAACAATAGATCCACTTCCCCCAAAGCTTGCAGCAAAGATGCCTATTAATGAATCAACAAGCATTTATAAAGCACCTACTATGTACCAGGCACTGTGCTCAGCACTGGAATACAAAGACATGAAAAAAACCGTCATTGCCCTCAGGGAACTTCCATTTTACTGGTGTTGGGAGACAACAAACACATATATAAGTATATATAAATTAAGTGTGTATAAAATATCCACAAAATTAATATAACCTAAAAGCTAAACCCTGTTTGGGGTTTTCTTAGCAAAGATATTGGAGTGGTTTGCTATTTTCTTCTCTGGCTCATTTTCTAGATGAGGAAACTGGGGCAAAGAGGGTTAAGTGACTTGTCCAGGGTCACACAGCTAGTAGGTGTCTGAGACCAAATTTGAACTCAGGGTTTCCTGACTCCATGTCTGACCCTCTGTGCACTGTGCCACCTAGCTACCCCACATAGTGTATCTATATACATATGTATATATACACATGTCTATGTATTATACACACCTATATGCATATAATATACACATGTATGTAATTAATATACATACATGTATTATGTTTTTCTATATACCGTATGTTGAACTCAAGCCTAGTGTGGAAGTCTAAGGTGTGATGGAACACTCCAGTTATGTAGGCAGCCAGGTGACAAGTGGGTAGAGCAGCAGGCCTGCAGTCAGGAAGAGCCGAGTTCAGATTTGGCCTCAGACACTTACTAGCTGTGTGACACTGAGCAAGTTACATAACTTCTGTTTGCCTCAGTTTTCTTGTCTATAAAGTGGGGATAATAACAGCACCTACCTGCCAGGGTTGTTATGAGGATCAAATGAAATAATATGGGTAAAGCTCTTAGTACCAGCACATGGTGTACACAATATAAATGTTAGCTGTCATTAAGTCATTTAACTTTTCTCAGCCTCAGTTTCCCCATCTCTAAAATGAGGATAGTGTTGGCACCTATCTCATAGGGTTGTTATGACAATCAAATGGGATAACACATGTAAAGCAAACCTCAAAATACTATATAAATGTCTTTTTTTAAAGCAGTCTTAACAATTGCAACTTTTCTTCCTCATCCGAATAATGTGTATCATCAGAATTTCATCTTGGGGTTCTTTTCATCCCTTGTACCTTGATTTCACTCAGAGGATTTTAGGACATGCAATCCTTCATATCCTTCCCTTTATCTTTTCGAATTTTTCCTTCATGACCCCTACTTCTGCCTCCTGGGATTAAGAAGAACTAGGAGTGGAGAAGACCCCTGGTATACCTATATCTCACCTTGGTATCAGATTTGTAAACTCCTGAATTTTCTCCACAGGTGTGCTCCCCTCCCCCACCACCTTCTGCTTCCTATTTTTCCTCACATGAATATGTCTCCTTAACATTCAAGGCTGTCCTGAAGTCCTTTTTACCTATTATGTTCCTTTTGAAGAAAGCATATCCTTCCATAGTAATTTGAGTGCAAGGCCTGCAGTCAGGAAGACATCTTCCTGAGTTCAAATCTGGCTTCAGAAACTTACTAGCTAGGTGACCATGGGCAAGTCACGTAACTTTGTTTGCCTTAGTTTCCTCATCCATAAAATGAGCTACAGTAGTAAATGGCAAATCACTCCAGCATCTTTACCACAAAAACCCAAAATGGGGTCATAAAGAGTCTGACACGACAGAAACGACTAAACAACGAAAAGCCCCATCCCATGAAGACTCAGTGATTCTTAAGATATTAAGATTTACCTCCCAGTGACTTTCATTTCTTTTCCCTGGCGTTCAAGGCTCTCCTATAATCAGCTGTCACCTTATTTTTCTAGCCTTGCCTTATTCTGCTCTTTCCTGTAGATACTCTGCACTGCAGTCAAATTGTACTCTCTCCTCCAAACCTGACCTGCCTCTGCTTTTTCTAGAGTTCAATGAATCATGAACTCCCTTCAAATCAATCCCCAAATCCTTTTTGCTTACACTGTTCCCTAGATCTAGAAAATCCTCTCTCTTCCTCTTCTCCTATTTGATTTCTATCCATCCTTTAAGGTTCAACATGATTGCCACCATTCTTGACTTCCCTGAATCCCCCTACTGGTAACCACCTTTCTCCTTTGACCCCATTTAGCATTTTATTTATATTTATCATATAATATGGTTATTATTATATTATGGTTACCAATTTTTAATTTTTGTCTTTCCTCCCATAGACTATATACTCCGTGAGGTCAAAGATAGTGTCTTTCTTAAACTTTGTGAGTCCTTTCATGCAATATGTATTTTATAAAGATTTGTTAAGCTGAAGCAATCAACAAACACTAAGTGTCAACTATGTGCCAGGCACTGTGCTAAGTGCTGGGGATACAAAGAGTGGCAAAAGACAGTCCCTGCCCTCAAGGAGCTTACAATCTAATAGAGGAGACGGCATGCAAATAGATACAAATAAGCTATATACAGGATAAATAGGAAATAATTAAGAGAAGGAAGACACTAAAATTAAGAAAAGTTAAAAAAGGTTTTCTGTAAAAGATGGGAGTTTAATTGAGACATAAGGGAAACCAAGGAATAAAGTCTTTGTGTCATTACATGAAATACCTCAAAACTTTCTCAAAAGTTGTTCACTTTAGGACTAATTAATAAGCAGGAAATTTAAGAGTTCCTAGGGGAGTTAATAACTACATAATAATCTCCTTGTGGATAGAAACCATACTATCTTCTACTTCTGTAGACCCATAGTGTCTAATCAATCCACGAGCACTTACTGATCACCTACCATTGGCTGTGTACTGTCCTAGGCACTTAGAGATAAAAATATGAGAAGGAGGCAGTGCTTGATCTGAGGAGCTCACATTCTAACAGAGAGCTCAGTACAGGGTAGTTGCTCACTTAAGCACTTCCAGCCCCTAGTAATGTCTGACAAGACCAGACATCCATTTCCCCATTCATTTATTTCTTCTATGGCAGACAAGTAAAGTCCATGACCATTCCTAAAGCATAACACCTAAAATAGAAATGATTCATTTAACAAATGATTCATAGAAAAATAGAGTTTTGGTCTGGGAGACAAGTTCTGCCCCTGATATGTACTAGCTCTGTGACCCTCGGCCCATCCCTTAATCTCTCATCACCGCTGAACTACTCTCTAAGGCTATCCATCACAGATCTGTGACTGGTCTATGCATCTATGGAGAGAATTTACAAACTGGAATTTTTCCCATGCTGATGAAATCACAGGTCTAGGTCAAAATTACCATTAAAGGATTCAAAAATCCAGGGGACAATATTAAATATTCAGTTCAATCAATTGTTCAATCAACAACCATTTATTATGCACCTACTATGTGACAGGCACACAGTAGCATTTGTGAAGCTTCTTCTTTTCAAGGTACTGTGCTAGGTGTTGGGAAAAGAAAGATGGAAGGTGTGACCCAGCCTCTTGCCCTGAGGAAGGCTATAGTAGAAATATACAGATAACTATCAGTCCTGTATAGGCATAAAAGCCCAGCTAATGGCCACAAGAGATTGAAGCCCAGAGGAAGAGCAGTTCTCTCTTAGTCATTACGGACAAGAGTAGCCCGTATCAGACTCCACACTCAAGTGAAGACCAAATGTCAGCCTCAAAGCCCCTGGTGTTTAATCACCTAAAAGATGCCGGTATCACATAAAGAGAAAAATGTCCACAACATGAACAACACACCTTTGTGATGATGGAAAGCACATTCTGGAAGCATTTCAGTAGGTCGTTGGTTTGTTTCCAAGAAAGGCCTTGCTCACCCAGCTTGGCATCCCTTAAAAAGAAGATGATAAATTGAATATAAAAAACATACACACACTCTAGATCAAACATAAAGGCAAACAAGTCACACTCTTAACAGCAACGGACCAGAAAATGGATTCTTCATGAACAACCCTGAAGGCCAGTGAGAATAAAAGTCTGAACATTAACAAAGCCAAAAAAAAAAATCTGCCCTTCAATCTGTCCCCTCCCTGCCAAGCCGAATCCACAGCCACCTATGTTCCTTGTGTTTGTGTGTCCTTTCCTTCCCTACCCTTCCTTGTGTCTACCTTTCTGCGCCTATATTTATGTGTTTTTTGCAGATTATTGTGTGTCCCTTTCCACATCTCCATGGTTGAAAATAACCAGGGTGACATGAGACAAGCCTGCAGAATCGGGAACCTTTGCCTTCAGAATCCTTAGTTCCTCTTCCTTTGCCTTTCTCTCCTTCACTCCAGAAATGAATGGAATTATTTGACTGAAATATCAATTGGACCTCAAAGTCATGTCATGGAGGTTGGGAAAGGACAAAAGGAAAATGACAGAGAGGAATGATGAGCATGACATCAGGTGTGGAGGATTCCATGTTAAAAGACAAGAACAAGTAGTCTCCTACTTGGGTATGTTTGATTTAGAGTCTCTCTATAGACCACCGGGAGGAGAGGGAGGAGTCCTTCCAGACTCAGGCACTCTGTGGACCAGGGCCTGACATAGCGGGTTCCCCCACCTGCAGAAGGGCCCTGGTGTGGGAGATTCCCTTAGCCAATCACATCTTGAGAAAACCAGCTCTTTGAGGAGGAGGAGGATGGTCTGAAGGAGAAAACCAACCTGGAGAAGCAGTGGCAGAAAACTCATACACTCTCTCACCCCCGTATCCAGTCTGTTGCCAAGGCTTAACAATTTCACTTTTACAACATCTCTTGAATGAATCCCTTTCCCTTTCTCTGACATCACCACCACTCTAGCACAGACCCTCATCACCTCATGTCTGGACCATTGCAATAGCCCAATGGCATATTTTCCAGGCTTATGTCTATCCCCATCCATATTCCATTCAGCCACTAAAGTGATTTTCCTAAAGAATATGCCTGATCATGGAACTGCCCTACTCAATAAACTTCTGTGGCTCCCTATTGCCTCCAGGAACAAATACAAAATGCTAGAGCATTTAAAATCCTTCATAACCTAGCCTCCTCCTACCTGTCCAGTCTCCTTACACTGTACCTCCCAACACGTGCTCTTCAATCCAGTGACACCAGCCTCCTGGATGTTCCACAAACAAACACTGCATCTCTCAGCTCTGGACATTCTCTCTGGCTGTTTCCCATGTCTGGAATGCTCTACCTCCTTCATTGTGGGTACTGACCTCCCTGGCTTCCTCTAAGCCCCAACTTGAATCCTGTTTTTTACTGGAAACCTTCACCAACCCCTCTTAATTCTAGTGCCTTCCCTCTGTTAATTATTTCCTACTCATACTGTGTATAGCTTGCTTTATACATATTTGTTTGCAAGTTGGACGTTGTATCCCCCATTAGATACTGCTCCTTGAGGGAAGAAACTGTCTTTTGCCTCTTTTTGTATCCTAGCACTTAGCACAGTGCCTGGCACATAGTGCTTAGTAAAGGTTTATTGATTATTATTGATTGATTTGGTATTTTCCTTGAAAGTGCAGTCTGAACTAAGGTACTAAAGATGGGGAAGAGAGGGAGAGAGGAAAGAGAGAGAAGGAAAGATTCAAATTCTAAATTAAAAGCCAACCTTGTCTTCAATTCAAAAGTCTGTGTCTAGGGGGCTGGACCAGTTGGAATTTTAACAATCACAGAACTGGTACAGCAAACTAAACCCTGTCCCCTTCAAAGTTTTCATTTTAAGAGGCTATATGGGTAGTCCAAGGATATAGTCCTGGGAATAAAGTCCAGGACTATATCCTTAGAGATTATCTTCTGAGTCTGTTCACAAGACACACTGGAAAGGTCTCACTATTTCACAGCACACTCTTAATTTTATGTCATTGACCGAAGACCTATTAAGGCTCCCCAAGTGAATCCCAAAGGTGATTAAGCTGTGGTGCACCAAAGAAATAAATGCTTTGGTTTTAAATAAATATTACTAGCCATGTTGTCAGCTCTCCAATTGGTCCACCCCTACCAAAGAATGGAACTCCACCCCCTTGGAGCCACACTGGGCTTTGATAGGATAAGTTTTGGCCTAATATTGCTGGGTTCTAGGCCTCTATCTGGACTTCCCCAAATTTTCTGCCTTGCCACTAGGGTGTACCTCCCTCCCTCCCCTAGCCACTCTACCCCCTTCCCACTAGCTTAATGTATCAGGCATACCTTATTTTATTGTGTTTTGCTTTGTTGTGCTTCACAGATATTATGTTTTTTACAAATTGAATCTTTGTGGAAACTCTGCGTCTAACAAGTCTATTGGTACCATTTTCCCAATAAAATGTGCTCACATCACATCATTTTGGTAATTCTCCCAATATTTCAAACATTTTCATTATTGTTATATTTATTATGGTAATCTATGATCAGTGATGTTACTATTGTAATTATTTTGGGGCACCATGAACTGCACTCATATAAGTCGGCGAATGTAATCAATAAATGTTGCGTATCAACCAGGTGGGACTAGCTGCCCTCCATCTCTCTCTCCCTCTCCTTGGGCCTCCCCATTCCCTGAGACACAACAATACTGGACTTAGGCCAATTAATAACCCCTACAATGCCACTAAGTATTCAAGTTAAAGGAAGAGTCAATCAACATGGCAAATTCCATTGCTGTCTTATTTAAAGAAATTGCCACAGCCAACCCAGCCTTCAGTAACCTACCCCCTGATCAGTCAGCAGCCAACAACATCAAGACAAGACCCTCTACCAGCAAAAAGATTACGACTTGCTGAAGGCTCAGATGATGATTAGCATTTTTTAGCAATAAAGTATTTTTTAATTAAAGTACATATACTTTTAAAAACATAATACTATTGTATACTTAATAGACTACAATCTAGTGTAAACACTTAATGGACTACAGTATAGTGTAAACATAACTTTTATATGACTGGGAAACCAAAAACTTCTTGTGACTCACTTTATTGCAGTATTTGCTTTATTGACACAGTCTGGAACCCAGCCCTCAATATGTCCCAAGTATGCCTATATTGTCTACCTCCACTAGAATGTAAGCTTCTTGAGGGCAGGGATTAACTTATTTCATTGTGTTTCTGTTCCCAGGGCTTAACACAGTGCCTAGCACGAAGTAAGTCCTTAATAAATGATTTTTTTCTATCTTCAACTACTTGGCCCAATGAGAACTGTAATCATCGTTTGAGAACTCTATTTCTTGTGCGATGTATAGTCCCCCACAGCTTTGGACAGGGTTCAAGGACTTTAGGGGAAACATCTTAACTCTGTTCCTTAGTTTACCTTGGCTAAGTGACTTAGTTTCTCTGAGGTTCAGTTTCCTATTCTATAAAATGGGAGAGTTGAACTAAATGACCCTCAGTGTCCATTCCAACTCTAAAGCTATAATCCCATCATCTCTGACTCCAATGTCAGTCCAAACATTTGACATTAGTTGACCTCTCACTTCTAATATGGTCCTGAAATGGAATAGGAGAGAGAGAAAGGAAATTCTCAGGATGAGATTTCCTTATAATTGAATTTCTTCTCAGCAGTATTTCTACTTAAATTCTGGCCCAAAGACTGCTTAATGTCTCTGGCACCCAGGCATGAACCAGGCTGTTAGCAGATTCCTTTATTTCAGAGAACAGAAAACAAAGCCCCCTCGATTGGGTTACAGCTCATTTCTGCCACTATGCAATAATCATTGTCTTTCCAAAATTGGATGTGCTAGCTCTTGTCCTCAGACTGGGGATTGAGTAATGTTTCATTCCATCCATTAGCTCAGGTCTCTATGGATTCTTGGCCTGACAGATTGTATCAGACCTCTCTAATTGGTCATTAGCTTTAGAAATGCACCATTAAAAGTTGTTTATCATATCAACTCTTGCTTTCCCTTAACTAAATTTCTCTGTAATGATTTCCAGGGGCAGGAAGGACTTTTTTTCCAGCCATTGTTAAAAAGTTTGTTGGCAATACATGTTATGGGGTATTATTTATGTAACCAGGTGATGAAGTCAGTTCCTTATATTTATAATTTTTTGAATTCTTTATATTTTCAAAAAATATCACAACCTTTTTCATAAGTTATTTGTTAGGCCAGCCTCATGAAATAAGGGAACACTGTCCCCATTTTATAAAACTATTCAGTGGGTGAGTGGTTTTCAAGGCAGAAGTAGACCTTTCCCTTCTCCACATGCTTTTCCTTCTCCCTGACCTCCAAGAGGGATAGCTAGGTAGCACAATGGATAGAGCACTGGGCCTGGAGTCAGGAAGACCTGAGTTCACATCCAACCTTAGATAGACACTTACTAACAGTGTAACACTGGGCAAGTCGTTCAACCCTGTTTAGCTGTTTTCATCATCAATAAGGAAATGGCAAACCACTTCTAGTATCCTTGCCAAGAAAAATCCCAAAAAGGGGTCATGAAGAGCTGGACACAACTGAAACAATTCAACAACAAAAACCTCCAGGAATACTTCTTTTTTAAACCAGTCCTTAAAGTCAATACTGGGTGCTCCTCATTGCTTACCATCTCTTTTTTTCAGGCCTGGTTTAAGAACAAAAACAAATTAAAAAAAAAAAAAACCACCTCCCACTTCTAGAATAAGTGTGGTCTCAGACAATGTATGACCTTGGACAAATCCATTAACTTCTCAGAATCCTCAATTTCCTCATTTATTAAATGAAGGAGGGAGATTAGATGATATCTAAGATCCTTTCCAGTACCAAATCTAATACCCTATGATCCTATTATCTCATCCATTTCAATCAGTCAAGTAATTCATTGAGTGCCTACTATGTACCTTAACACATCAGCAAGTGCTATGAGGCACACACACACACACACACACACACACACACACACACACACACACTGATCATACTATACCTGGCCATAAGGAGCTTTGATGACTAGTAGACCCAAGACCTGAGCTCTGGTGAAACTTCTACCTAACCTTTCCCCATCTTGACTTTTATCTTGCCAGTAGACTCCTGTGACTCTGAGAAAGAGAGCCAAGCTGACAACTCTGTGAAACTCTGCCTTACTTAGATCTGATTCACTCCAGAGTCAAGATGTCTCCCCATAATGTCATTAGTCCTCTTTGAAAACAAAGGAAGAACAACAGTAATTTCACTTCTCTTCTCAAAATGTTCTAGAGAAGGGTGACCTCCTCTGGTAATCTATTCCATCAGCTAATCATCTTTACAAGTCTATGGCATATTTTGCTAATTATCCCTTTGCTTGGAAAGAACACTGACTCCAAGGATTTGGGTTCAAATTCTCATTCTGATGCAAACAACCTGTTCTTGGGCAAGTTACTTAACCTACCAGTCCTCTTTTTCCCCTTCTGCAAAATAAGAGGACTAGATGATCTCCAAGGTGCCTTCTGGCTCTAGAGTCATGATCTATAAGATTCTTAGTGGTAGGGAGCACATCTTTTCCTTCTTTCACCTACCTCCCCCCAGCCCCACAAGTCTTCCCATATAATAGTATTGACCGACTGAGAGAAACAGGACTCTGTTAAAAACTCAATACTTACCATATCAATAACATTTACACCCTTGAAGGCTTGCAGAGCACTTCCTATTGATTATCCCATTTGAGCTTCACATCAACCACATGAGACAAGTGCTATAGATGGTTTTTATTTCCATTTTACAAATGAGGAGACTGAGACTCGGAGAATAACTTGCCCAAAGTCACACAGCCAATAGTGTCATTTAGTTCAACTCTCTCATTTTATAAAAAAGGAAACTGAGCCTCAGAGTAACTAAGTCACTTAGCCAAGGTAAGTTAAGAAGCAGAGCCAAGATGTTTCCCCTAAAGTCCTTGGACCTCACCAAACCCAGGTCCTCTGACTCTGGATCCAGGACTGTATCAACTGCCTCCATAGCCTGTGTGGTCTTTAGCATATTGGTACAGAAAAACATGGCATAGGGAGTGAATGGGATTTGGCTAGGGGAAATCGCATGATAGTAAATATTTCCCACAGTGGAAGACTATATCAATCAATCGATAAACATTTGTTAAGCTCCTACTGTGTGCCAGGCACTGTGCTAAACTGTATACAGTAAAAGTAACATTTTAATTAATCAAAGTACTTGAGGAATGAGCTGTATTGATCATCCCCAAAACATTTTAGTGAATTTAATTTTTTGAAGCCTTGAGCATTAACTAGAAAGTCATTTGTGTTTTATCCCTTGTGGAAAATGCTTCTAAAATATGCTACTCTGCTTTCAAGCATACTTAAATCTTTTTTTGGTGATTTGGGATATGGCAGTGCCTCAGGGTGGTGGTTACAAACATGAATTCTGATTGAAGAGGACTAAAGATATGGAAATATCTTTATATAATACATTTAGAGTTGGAAGGAGTTTTAGAGAGCTAGTCCAATCTGCTCATTTTACAGATCAGGAAACCAAGGCCCCTATTTTCTCAAGGTCATACAGGTACTAAGTAATAGCTTTCTCTGTAAGTGTCTCAGAAGTCTGAATTGTCTGGAATCCACAGCATAGAAATTATACATATATATATATATATTTTAAATATATAAAATTTAAAATAAAATTTATATATATTTAAAATATATACATATATTTATATATGTCTGTGTGTGTGTACATATGTGTGTATATATACACACATATATACACACCTATACATACATACACTGACATATACATATACGCACATATATACATACACACACATGTTTGTGTATTTTTCTAGTTGTTGTTCAGTGATTTTTCAGTCATATCTGACTCTTCATGACCCCATTTGGGGTTTTCTTGGCAAAGATACTGGAATGGTTTCTCCATTTCCTTCTCCACCTCATTTTACAGATGAGGAAACTGAAACAAGCAGTTAAGTGACTTGCCCAGGCTCACACAGCTATTAAGTGTCTGAGGCCAAATTAAACTGAGGAAGATCAGTCTTCTTGACTTCAGCCCCAGTCCTCTATTCCCTGCCACCTAGCTGCAGATAGATAGACAGATGAGGGAGAGAGATTAGATTTAGATATGCATATTATATATGTACATGTATATATGTGTGTGTGTGTACATTGTATGTGTATGTACATGTATGTGTATGTGTCTATGTATATGTATATGGTACGTGTGAGTGCCTGGCCCTGTTTCTTTCCATCCTATCTCCTGTTATCATCCCCCACGACAAACTCACTCTGAGCTCATGACTCCTCAACTCCCTCACTTCCAATGCCTTTCATGTCAGCTTTAGTTGAAGCAGTCAGTTCTGTTCTTTCAGCCCTGGGCGTGACTCAGAGCTCCACTACCTCTCACGCACTTTTCTTTCTTGATGGGGAGGGGAGGAGGTGGCAGGGCAGCTCACAAGCCTTCCCCAACTTCTCACCTTGCACAATCCCATTGTCACTGGTCCAGTTAATCCTCCTCAGGTGCAAAGTGCCAGGGGTTTCCCTCTATGCCTCCTTGGAAGTTTAATTGAGGATCCCCTCCCTGTGTGTAGTTTGTAACAAAATGAGGCTGTAAGATATTCGGTTGATAGCACCTCAGCTTACTTTAACACGTAAACTCCACACTGTCTTTTGCTCAGGAAGATGCCAGAGGCAAGCTTTTGTATTTCTTGGTTCATGTCTACCCCTGCACTTTCCCAGCTCTTAGAACTTGTTTCTGATTCATCTGAACTTTGACTTTTTTCTATAGTAGCTTTGTCTTAACTGATATTATACTTTTTCTGATTACAGGAGCTTTCTTTCAAGTTGCCAGAAAAGTCCAATAAAACCATTTCAATACTTAATTCCCAGTAATTTATCCAAAGGTGAAATACTTGAGGAAAATCGAAATCATGACATTAACCCTGTGAAGGATGATCAGCTCCGATCCATAAATGGGGGTGCGTGAAAGGCAAGCATTCCAAAAGAAATGGCTTTTCAGAAATGTCAACTGTCCCAGAAAGTTCAAGGTCACATGGAGAAATACTTTGAATTTTACAGAATCATGCATTATTTTAATAGAGTAAAATAATCAGCTGAACTAGTGAAAATGAACTAAACCCCACCCAGAGCATAGTCTCTCACCTTGATTAAGGAAATTTTATCCAAGCGAAGATTCTATAGTTTCATATCTAGAGCCTACGTTTCCTGCTTTCAATTCTGCTAAAGTTAAAAAAAAAGTGGGGTGCGTATGTATTAGCCTCTGTCATTTCTTCCAGAGCCATCTTTTTTTCTCTCTCTATTTAAGCATTGTCAGATTTAAAATAAGTATAATTTATAAGAAGTTGGAAACCCTTCTCTGTCTCCTCCACATGTCTCAGTCAATGTGCTTACATATTTGCTAGACGTGGAAGTTCAATGTCCTAACACAAACCATCTGACTTTAAGAAATCAAACACTAACAGGGAATTAGCAACAGATGATCACCAGGCATTCCCAGAGTTTGCTACTTTGAACGTGAATGTACCCTGCCTAGTAACTGTTCTTGAGAGAATTTGAGGCTTTTGTGGGTTTTTCTTTTTCAAAATCTAACGAATTAGAAGGGAGGAATCTATCACTTATGATTAGTTACTAAATTCTCCTTTGCCCTCCTCCCACCCCTTCCTACATAAAAATAGCATTCCTTTTTTTCTTTTCCTTTCTGTCTTTGTTCCTCTCTTTTCCTTCCTTTCTTCATTTTCCTTTTTCCCCTTTCTTCCTTTCTCTCTTTCTTTTTCTCTTTCTTCTTTTCTCTCTTTTACTTTTCTTCCTTTCTCTTTTTTCTTTCTCTTTCTTCCTTTCTCCTCTCTTTTTTCTTTCTTTCTTTCTTTCTTTCTTTCTTTCTTTCTTTCTTTCTTCTTTCCTCCCTCCCTCTCTTCCTTCCTTCTTTTCTTTTTCTTGCTTTCCTTCTTTTCCTCTCTTCCTTTCTTTCCTTCCTTCATTTCTCTTTTCTTTTTTTCTCTTCCTCTCAAAATTCCTTCCTTCCTCTCTGTTTTCTTTCTCTTTGTTCCTTCCTTTCTTTCTTCCTTTCTCTTTCTTTTCTTTCTTCCTTCCTTCTTTTTTTCATTCTTTCCTTCCTTGCTATCTTTCTTCCTCTTTTTCTTTCTTTTTTTCATTCCTCCCTAAGTTAGGCTTTCCCTATCTCACCCAAGTCAAAGTACAACAATCACTCATGGGCCCATTTCTCAATGCTGATTGGTATGGAAGCTTTAACCTGCTCTATTTCTGTCCTGGGCCAGTTTACTCCTCTTAGGTATTCTAATGGCCACTCCTCTTACAGAGTGGGGAGGAAGTCACCATACTGGGACCAGACAGTGCAGACATTAATTGGCTTTTAGTGCTAATGCAGCTCAGAACTTCCAAGCTCCAGGGACCCACCCAAGGAGCCTAGTAGCAAGGACCACAGAGAGGTATCACCATGCTCAGTCTTTTCTGAAAAGAAGGGCAATTAAGGGGCAGCTAGGTGGTGTAGTGAATAGAGCTCTGGCCTTGGAGTCAGGAGGACCTGAGTTCAAATTCAGCCTGAAATACTTAACACTTACCAGCTGTGTGACCCTGGGCAAGTCACTTAACCCTGATTGCCTCACCAAAAAGCAAAACAAAAAAAAGAAGGCCAATTAACAAGAGATTACAAATAACTTAGAGATTTGGGAGGTTTGATGAGGTTACCTGTGATAAGGTCCAAAAAGAGGTGACTGTGAATCTTTTTTTTTTACTCTATAGGGGCTAAAACATAGAAACCACAAATAAAAGCTCCAGGAGAAGGAACGCAGCATCGAGCAGAAATGACTTGAGTTTCCTGTGCATCCTTCTTAGAGTGAATTTATTTTTGTGATTTGTAAAGTGAAAGTGGAAAAAACACAACCCTGGAGTCTGAGTTCCTCAGTTCAAATCCTACTTCCGACGCTGCCTGGATGAGCTTGGACATAACCTTGATACAGGTCGGTTTTCTCATCTGTAAAAGGAGGGGGTTGCCTTAGATGGCCTCTGAGGCCCCTTCCAGCCCTAGATTATGATCCTAAGATCCAATGAACTGGATTCCAATCCTGAACCTGCTACTTACCAGCAGTGTGGCCTGGAACAGAGTTATGAGGTGCCATTTTTTTTTAACCTGGAACAAAGTAGGCAGGAGGAGAAGCTCATTTAAGATGTGGTCACCTAGAGAAGGGTAGAGAGGGCTATGTGAGCGTGGCTGCCAGAGGAAGGAAGGATGCTCCCAGGATGGCGCTATCTGCACCTTCTAGATTTTGGCACCCTTTATAGAGCAAGTTGGAACAACTATGTGTCTCAGTGGATAGAGCACCGGCCTTTGACTCAGGAAGACTCATCTTCCTGAGTCCAAATCTGGCCTCAGACACTTACTAGATGTGTGACCCTGGGCAAGTCGCTTAACTCTGTTTGCCTCAGTTTCCTCATCTATTCAATGAGCTGAAGGAGGAAATGGCAAACCACTCCAGTACCTTTGGCAGGAAAACCCCAAATGGGGCCACAGAGAGTCAGACTCAACTGGACAACAACAACAACACCAGAAATCTCCATTAGTAATTGTTTCCCAGGAGAGTACCTTTTTTTCCATATCACCATATATTACATGTGGTTAGATTCTCCCATTCTGTAACTATGGAGAACTTCTAAAGTTATGAAAAAAATCCCTGGGACCAGATAAAGACGTCTGTAGATTTCCACCAAGGGGGAATCCTTACAGATCCAATACAGGGATGGGCTAGAGCCAACTCAAATCCAGCAGAGAGAGCCCATTGTTAAATTTTCAGCACAAACATCTACACTTCAGAAATTGGTAATGCTATTAATCAGGACTTGATTTATTGTTGTATTGATTATCTAGACCAAAGAAAACGATGGAGTAAATGTTAATAATAAAGATTAAACTTTAATGGGTATTGTGTATACATTCCCCCCATTTACCCCAACCCCAGAGAGCCAGTTGTTAAACTGGCACAACCCTAGATTACTAGGCCCAGGCTTGAATGCACCTACCAGAACTTGTATTATGTTGGCATAGTTTTCAAAAACCCAGGGACACCTCCACATCATGAGGAAGCATCAGAGAAGGCCTTTCATGAATGTCGAAGCTGTAGTGAGGTTTTACTAACAGAACTAGGTTCTTAACGCAAGCAAGGAGCCCTTTTCTCCATTACGGTGGGATGATCTCAAACCATGTTCGTTTTGGCCCAGGCTTCGAAATAACAAAGATCAAATACATTCTAAGAAGTCTGAGAGAAGGGGGCAGCTAGGTGGTGCAGTGGATAGAACATTGGCCCTGGAGTCAGGTGGATCCAGCCTCAGACACATAACACTTACTAGCTGTGTGACCCCGAGCAAGTCACTTAATCCTATTGCCTAGCATAAAAAAAAAAAAATATGCAAGTCTGAAAGAAGATCCAGGAAAAGAATGGGCTATTCTTAGTGCTGTATGTGTTTTTATCTCTTTGTCCCTAAAGATAAGTTTCTCTTTTATCTCTGGTCAATTAATTTGAACAAAATCAAATGTAAAAGACCATACGCTGTTAGCGTGTAGTTTTACAGATGATTTCTTCAGCAATAAGTTCTCTGTTTATGGTCTCCAAAATTGCTACCCCTGAACAACATCAAATTTCATTTCTAAAATCTCCTGAGCTAAGTAATGAAGTAAATTAAAGTAATAACATTAACATGTATTTAATCATGTACCAAAAGAATCTCCAGTCGCTGTCTCCTGAGATGAATTACATAAAGGCAGATGAGTTAGCCAATGTGTCTTTTTCATCACTGAAAATACTAATAGGCTGAGTTAGTTACCATGGGATGTTTCTAATGAAAAGGAGGAGATGTAGATCATCACAATTTTTTCAAAACTTAGACACATTGTCTCCACTTGTTGCCACATCCACTCTTAGAAATTGCATTGTAGAATTCATAACCATAGGTGAAAATGATGAGACCCTTGGGGAAAAGGCAGCCACTCCATCTCAGAATGACTATTTCTCCTCAGCTAAGGGGAAAAAAAACTGAGCATAGCCTGATATGTAACCAATATTTTAGAAGAGTAAATATCAATGAATACCAAGAAAGGATAAGGAGGATCCCATGGCACAACATTTTCCCATAAAAGCCCAATATGAGTGGAATATACTAAAAAAATTAAATTCTGATGTTCTTCAGTTGTGTCTGACTCTTCATGGCCCTGAGGGCCATACTGTTCATAGGATTTTCTTGGCAAAGATACTAGAGGGGTTTGCCATTTCCTTCTCCAGCTCATTTTACAGATGAGGAAACGGAAGCAACCAGGGTTACTTGATTTGCCCAAGGTCACACTGCTAGTAAGTGTCTGAAGCCAGATACGAACTAGGGAAGATGAGTCTTCCCCACTCTAGACTCAGCACTCTCTCCACTGTGCCACCTAGCAGCTCTACCTGCCTGCAGATAACAAAGCAATGCCTAAAAGCCCCACAGTATGCTCTCCATAGAGGACTACCAATGCATACATTGATAAGATAGTTTTAAATAATGCTTGTGGTTCAAGATAAGAAAATCCTTCTCACCCTAGTTCATTAGCCTCATCCCCTTCATCAATTTAATTCACAGCAAGTGCCATCCCCCAGTGACCATCATGAATATGATCCAGAAACCCCCAAAAGCAAATCTAAGATGAAAACAAAAGAGTGGAGACCAAGTGTGCTTGAGATTTATAAACTAGTATCAAAGGAGTGAAGATGAGTCTAGAATTTCTTCCACTAAGTTCTTAAATAACCTGAAAGTTTTGTAAATTTAATTCCCATGGGATCCACACTCCGCAGTTGCTTGTCCTCTCTTCCTGATCAGAGCTCCGGACACCGAGAAGACACAGGCAGCAAGCAGCACTGAAAACGTCCTTAGTTGTACTTTCTAGGCCAAATCTCCCTTCCCTGGAGAGGCAGCTTAAATGATGAGTCCCTCTTTCCTGAAGACTCATAGTACTTCAATACAGGCTATCTTTCCTTCCTGTCTCAGTAACTACTTTCAATTTCCTCCAACTGACTGGAACTTCCAGGTCACGCCAACAAATTTTCAAATGGGAAATGGAGTTTCATCAAGATTGAGAAACTAAGGCCACAAACATGAGACATCTCCAAAAGAGCAAGTTGGGCTAACAGCTTAATAAATAGGTCTACTCTCCAGAAGGAGGCAAAAACAGGGTGAGTGACAACCACCAGTTAAAAAGAGATATAATGGAACCAACTCCTGGCCCTTAATTAGAGCCGGCTGGAGTAAGAATGTTCCTCTAAAAAGCAGGAGACCACAGGAATGGTTTCCTCTTAAGAAGTCTTAAAGCATAGATTTAGAGCTACCAGGGATTTTAGGGATCATCTAACCTGACTCCCTCATTTTACAGATGAAGAACTGAGTCCTGGAGAGGTCAAACGGTTTGTCCAAGGTCACACAGGTAGGAAGGAACAGAACTGTAATTTCAACCTAGTTCTTCCTAATATCAATCCAGTACACTTTCCACTGTACTCAAGATGCTTCTGAAGTGTTTAATTTCAACCATGTATGGGATTGGGATGTGTTCCATGTTCTAACCCATCACAAAATAGACCATGGTTTGGAGACAGCGGTGTTTCAGAAAATCGTGCTACAATAGCTGCTTTGTTTAACCTAATTGTTTCCTTTGCTGATTCTTAGCTGTTGTTAGACACAATAATCTCTGAGGATCCTTCCAGGTCTGTCGTTCTAGATTTCTACGAGGTCATTTGTTTGCTGACCTACAAAAATGCAACAAGGCTAAGAGAGCACCATTGATGTCAGGAATATTCTAGTTTGGGTGTGGGGAAAAGTTCTCCTGATTACACTTGGAACTCCATTCTCTCCCGAGGCTGCAACCAGTATGAGTTCTTTCAACAGGATTCTTAGATTCTTTCATCCTTATTATAGAAGGGCACACTTTCCCATAATTTAATGTACTTATTTTTGTATTTCAAGGATCCAGGATTTCATTCGTCTGGATCTCTGCCAATGTAACCCATGATTTATCTACAATTGGACAGATAGTATTCAAGGGTTGAGATAGACCAAAAATAATCAGTTACCACAAAGTCAAATGGTAAGGAGCTAACCCAAATGTAGCTAGGTGTGCCCACTAATAATAGTGCAAGATTATTGTGAGGGTCAAATGAGAAAGCACTCAGCAAACCTTAAAGTAATATATAAACATGGCTTATTATTGCCATCAGAGCTCAAGGTGTGGGCGAAGAGATGAAGCCTAAAGTCAGGAAGAAGTTTCCAATCCTGTGAAAATGAGAGGGGTCCAAGTTTAACCAAGAGGCTGAAACTATTTGGCATGCTCACCCTCCTACGTGGAACTACCCCTGCCTTCTGACTTCCCCGACATGAGCTTCAGCTGATAGCCCTCTGTGACTGTCTTTGAGTCTTTTAAGTGACCATTCTTACTTTAAAATGGCAGCCCTTCTAGAGGCACATTGGCCAAATGAAGTGTGTACTCAGTGGTTCAACTTGTAAATGTGAAAAGCTTTTCCACTTCAGAACGTTCTGGCCAACTCAGTAAAGTTTATCAAGGGAATGTTTTCAACTAGCAATGCATAGCAGAGTGACAGGCCAAGGGTTGGGAATGAAGGTTGAGCACCAGTAGGTGCTATAGAGATAGAAGAGCTCAGGTATAAACTGAGGTGCCATCTAAAGAATCTCCCCTTTTTGAGGCTTATCTCTCCACACTTTGTTGTTGTTGTTCAGTTGTTTCAGTCATATCTGACTCACTGTGACTTCTTTTGGGGTCTTCTTGGCAAAGGGACTGGAATGGTTTGCTATTTCCTTCTCCAATTCATTTGACAGATGAGGAAAATAAGGCCAACAGGGTTAAGTGACTTGCCCAAGATCACATAGCTAGTAAGTGGCTGAGACCAGCTTTGAACTCAGGAAGATAAGTCTTCCTGAAGCCAGGCCTGGCACTCTATCCACTGTGCCACCTAGCTACCTATCCCTTCATGCAGAGAATTACTAACTGTGTGACCCTGACAGTCACTTAGTCTCTCTGGGCCTCAGTTTCCTCATCTGCAAAATGAAAGAGTTGAACTAGATGGCCTCTGAGGGCCCTTCCAATTCTAGATCTGTGAATCTATAATCCTACAAAGGTCCAAGTCTCCCACAACTCTTCTACCATAACTCTTCCTTGACCACTCCAGGAAATTCCACATATTTATTTTCTATGCCACTCACTAGTCACTTCATCACATGTTGCCTGGTGACAACTATTGTTTCCTGGTTAGTTGATGAGCCTGCTAAGTGCAAAGTTCTCTGTAGCACACTCTTCCTCCCTTGGTGTTCAGTTATGACGCATCGTCATCATCATCATCATCATCATCATCGTCATCATCATCACCAGCGTAGGAACAAGTTTCGAGCAGTGAGAGCACTGACTTGTCCTGTGGCTCCAGGCTGTCTTTGATAGGCACAGTACCATCTTCTCCATAGAAAGGAGATCTACTAAAATACATTTTAAAGTTGTTAACTAGGATGGCTTTATATCAATGGCTGTCTGAGAGAAAGACTTCACAGGGATTGTCATCCAGAAGAAAGATATCTAAGTGGTGTAGTAGAGAGAAAGATCCAGTCCTGGAGATAGGAAGACCAGAGTTCAAATCTGGCCCCAGACACTTACTAGACAAATGACTCTGGGCAAGTCACTTAACCCCATTTACCTCAGTTTCCTCATCTGTAAAATGAAGGGTTGTTGAGTGGATCAAATGAATAATTGCAAAGTGCTTAGCACAGTGCCTGGCACTAAATAAATGTTAGTTTTATTGTTGTTATTATTAAGGACATGACAAGTTATTGGATTCTAGCATAGCAACTCACTTATTTAGAATAACTGAAGCTGCGAGATAACAGGAATTACAGGGGACAGGAGGCCCCAGGGGGCAAAGAGCTTACTATGAAGACTCAAATTGGAACTCCAGGTATGGCTATTATATTCTTGTAGATATAGTGTGGAAAAGAATTACAGTCATCTCTCAGCTTTCCATATAGAACATTGAAATGAGGGCCCTTGGTTGTTGTATGATAATAATGGGTATTGATGAATAACAAGGCCTTTAGGTTTATAAATGCAATTACGTAGGCTATTCCTATGGATTTTAGGTCTGTGTTGCAGAAGCCAGAGAGATTCAACCAACTTTCTCCAAAAAAAATTGAAAAAGAAATTTAACTGGACATTTTAATAAACAGTAAATATAACAACAACATAACCATCTACTATTTGCAAAACTTTACGTAAATTGTCTCACATATGTAAAGTCTGAGTCTCAAAACCCAATGAGGTGGATACTATTATTATCCTCATTTTTTACAGATAAGGAAATTGAAACTCAGAATATCTAAGTTGCTTGCCCAGAGTCAAAAACTAGTAAATGTCAGAGGTAGGATTTGAAGCCTCACCCTTCTGACTCCAAGTCCAGAACTCTTGCCAGTACCCCATGGTGCCTCACTAAAATGTGCCTCTGAAAGTCCCTGACACTGATCTATTCGTACATAGGATGAGTCAAAATTCATTCCTTCCAAGATGTCCTTTCTCCTTTACATTCTCTTCATTAGCTACCTTTTCAGCCCTCTCCCACTTTAATTTCTTTAATCATTAGTTGATTATTAAAGTCCATTGAATTGAACTATTATTTTCAATAAATACTAAAGTATAGGGCCTTTGAGAACTTTTTGAAATTCTCTTTATTCATCTTTAGAGAGATAGACAGACAAATATAGAGAGAGAGACAGAGAGAACCATAGAGAGACGGAGAGATACAGGGTTATGCTGGTAAATGTTTAAAACAACTGGAGGGGGAAAGGGTGGAATGCACATATAATGTAATTAAATTTAATTTGCATTGTTAACATTTTCTCCATCATTTTATCAAGTCTAGATAATGAACAAAATAATAAATCAGGCCCTGAATTGAATTATTAAGCAATTTCCAAAGTATAAATATTCACACTGAAAATTTTAAAATTGGCTCTTAGAAGCCCAGCACACCAATTAGACAGAGGGAAAGAGAGAAAGAGAGAAGAGATAAGAGATATATGATAGATATAGACAAATGATAGAGAGAAAGAAAGGGGGAGAGAGAGAGGAGAGACAGACAGATACAGAGAATTTGTTAATTTATTAGATGTTTAAAATAGGTTACTCTGGCTGTGGCTCCCATTGCCTGAAGACCATTTTAACCTTCCCCCACCAGGTTCTCCAGTACCCTTAAGAGGATTGGGAGTGTCTAAACTTTCTGCTATTGGCTACAGGCCCCATTGATGTTCTTTCAATTATAGGAAGAGTGTTTTCTGCAGTTCCATTTAGCCACTAAAAGTCAGATTAGCTTCTACACAAAAATATTTACTTCAAAAGATATAATCACAAATATACAAATTTGTTCCCTGACCATGTGGGAAGCATAATCTCCATCCCCTTACACTTCCTCAAGTCCCAAGTGCTCTAAACTCTCAGGACTTCCATTCCGGTTTGGCTGGTTGCAGCATCTTACCTGCAATCCTAGCTCCAAGGTGACCATGGCTCAGATTTCCCAGTCCCTCAGGGATGGCCTCTGGCACCTGAAACTGAGGAGGACAGACAACACAGAGCAGAAACAAATGCCCCCAGGCCCATTTCTTGGAGCCAAGGTAAATGTTAATTCAAGTCATGGTTCACTTCATGGCATCCATACTGTTGGTGAACTGTGATCTTCACCCTCTGGACCCAGCAAATGAGTATGGTCAGAAAATATAGCGACAGATAGAGCGGTGAAAAAGAGGTGCCAGCTCAGACTGGCCAGTTTCACGGACACAGGCAGTCAACCAAAGGAAACTACCCCCACCCACATGGTAGGGGACCAAGAGGCCTCAATGTTAGACAATCTAGGCATGCCCCAGTATGCACCAGTGATGCTTACAAGTACTATGGTCAGCTGCTGGAGATACAGAAAAATAAGAAAACGAGATAGTCCCTAGCCTTAAGGAATTTTCATTCTAACATTGTTGTCTAGTCTTTTTTGACTCTTTGTGACCCTTTTTTGGGGTTTTCTTGGCAAAGATACTGGGGTAGTTTGCCATTTCCTTCTCCAACTCATTTTACAGATGAGGAACTGAGGCAAATAAGGTAAAGTGAGGTGCTCAGAGTTACACAGCCAATAGGTGTCTGAGGCCAGATTTGAACTCATGAAGATGATTCTAAGCCCATCTGCTACACTGCCTAACTTCCATTTACATTCTAATAGGGAAAGGCAAAAACATAAAGAAAATCAGAAAGGGCGGGGAGAGGAAGGGGAGGAGCAAGGCCAAAGGTGTGAAGTAGGAAGTGAAGTGAGAATGTCAGGACTCCTCAAGATATAGAGACTCCAGTCAATGAATGGACCTCCAGGTCTGAGTGGAGAAGCTACTTAGAGAAATAAATTTTTAAAATGGTTGAAATACTTGTAATGATGACTTGTCTTGTAAGAAGAGCTGTTCCTTAAAATACATGCATTTTAAATGCACCTTTTAAATCACCCTGGTATAATCATGGCAGCTACTGAAAGATAATAATATTTTCACAGTCCTCTTCACTTCCTACCCTAACCTGTCCTGACCTACAACCTCTTGATCCTCATTCATTTTTCACCAGATTTCATTGGCATAGGGGACAGCTAGGTGGCGCAGTGGATAGCACACCAGCCCTGAAGCCAGGAGGACCTGAGTTCAAATCCAGCCTCAGACACATAACACTTACTAGCTGTGTGACCCTGGGCAGGTCACTTAACCCCATTGCCTAGCCAAAAAAAAAAATATTTCATTGGCATAAAAATGCTCCAGCATGAAAGCAGACTTGTTTAAAATGTCTTCCTTCTAAAAGAGGGAAGAATTTCCCAAAAAAAAGATTGTCAGACACCCAAAAAGAGCATTGAGGTAGTAGGCTGTGTAATCTCCTTCCCTAGTGGATTTTAAAATGGAATTTATTCTCTTCGGAATGGTCTGAAGTCGCTATGTTTCTGGCTTGAGGTCAATGACGGTTCAGAATCTCTTATCAGTCCTCTTTTTCTCTTAGTGGAAACTAGACAAATGCATAATTTTATGTGGCATGCATGATTGAGGTGGGGAACAGACTGCATTTCCCAGAATGCCTGGGACCCAGAGAGCAGCTCTCAATGGAAGATTTCCCAGGACTCTATTTCCCGTGACACTATGTGCCTGTAGTACTGGATTATTGTGTCATGAAGAGACAGCAGTAGGAGGACTCTGGGAAGAAGGGAGTCTGGTGTATGGTGTCTGAGAGAAGAAGCAATAGAAACTGCAAATAGCAATGTGCAGAAACCCAGGAATCCCACATGTTCCTGAGATCTCATGGAGCAAGGGAAGAAGGAAGCGGAGAATAAACAAATAAGCCATAGTGGTATAATATCAGCAGATATCATTTTGCAACAGTGACATCAATAATGTTCTATCCATTTCATTCATTTCCACAGAGAGAGAGAGAGCTTTCACCATTTCATAGGTATATACTTGAGAGGGGAAAAAAAAGTGTTTTTCCAAGCTATACAGAGGGAATCTAGGATGAAGCTATATTCATTTAAGAATGACTGCTGAGGTATGCATTCCTATTTTCTTACTTTGCAATTCTGTCCTGATTAAATATTTAAATATTAAATATTTTACAATTTCAACATATGGTTCTACACTGATCTGTTAATAAGATAAAAATCAAATTTTGATGACCTTTAGAAGTTCCCAAAGAAATAGGTTGGGCTTAAATCAGATGAGATAAATTATAGTCTTTCAAAAAAACCACCACATTAAACCCTAATCCATGTGAATCCAGCACTGAGTAGAAAATGGGTTATACTTACGTAGCCTTGGCTCACATCTGTGAGGCAGACTTATAAAGTATGTCCTACATTCATAGCAATTCTGCACTTAGAAGGCTGGTTATGAAATGCCTTGTGTTTATGCCCCCAATTAGAGAGCAGAACTCTCTAGCGATGGGCTGGGAGTTGGGCTCCCAACGCTGCACTGGGAAAGATCCCTCCCTCCTACGTGGCTTCTGCTGGTCCCTGAGACCACGGACAAAGACACACTAGGCAATAAAAGCCACAAGTATTTATGAGACGTAATATTAAATCTGGCAAATTTAATAGAATAAAATTTTTAAAACAGAATGAAATGGAAGTAAGGTCAGGTTGGAATAAGGCCTGTCCTTCTATTCCTCTCTTGTTTTATTTCTCTCAGCCCTCCTGCTCCCCCAGCAAGCACCTATGATAAAAACAGCCAGTCACACACTACCAGCCTTGTCCATTTAGAAGTCATCTTTCGTGGAATTTCAGATGTGGCAGACACCAGCTGCCACGATCATGTCGCTACCATGGTACCACTACCACCTCTCCCTTCTTCTTCTCTCATTCTTCTCTATAAGCGTCCCAAAACACTCTGTTCACGAAACCCCACACATACACATCACCACCCAGCTCTGATCTCAAGTTAAGTTTCCTCCCTTTCCAAACTGGGAAGAACCACAAATCCCTGAGATTTTTGTGACCATCCAACCTGTTGCCAAGAATAATTACACTTATGTTTAATGAATTGAAAAGTCTTGGGTTTTCTATTAGAAAATTATCCCTAATGGCTATAAGGCTCATAACAAAAGAAAATAGTACCATGTGCCATCCCTACCAAGCCCCATACCTCTGCCCCAGGGAATATTTCATACAAGTAAAATATTCTTAAAATGACTATCACAGAATCTCAGTTGGCAAGGGCAGATGTAATGGAGGGCACACTGTTACCATGCAGTCAACTTCAACCCAGTAGCTATGGAAGGCAGGACGAGGTGGATGCCTGACTCTATAGAAGGCCTTTTTTTTTGATTTTAGCACTCCTTGGTTGTACCATCTCTTTCTCCTTCTACCCACTGCCTGTACAAAATTGAGGTACAGAAGTAAAAGAGCAAGTTCGGGTTGGCCATTGCTTTATGACAGTTCCGATTAGTCACAAACCATTTGAAAATTTACCACAAAGGGTCCTGCTGACCCCTCCAGGAACTAGTAAATTTCTAGTTGAATGTTTTCTACATATCCTTCCGTGAAACTTTTAAAGCCACAGAGATCTCTCAGTGGCGGTTGAAGACAACCAATTCTCCCCCTTGAAGACGCTGAGAATCCTACCTAAGGAAAGAGGCGTAGACCTACAGTCAGCCCCAAAGATGATTGTAAAGAGCCACACTTATCATTTCCTTTTCTTGGATGGCTTGGTTAAGAATCCAGCTTCCTGCTTACTCTGACATATGAGACACTTTCTCATCATAAGACTGGCTGCAGATGAACTGATCCACAAAGACTCCAGGAAACCCTGGCATCATTACAAAAGATCTTTTACAAGCAAGAAAGATGGGGCCAAGCAGCAGCAATGACGCTATTCATGTTAGCTGAGTATTCATGTTTCATTGGGATTGGGGTAAATAATTAGGGTTAAGAAATTGTTTTTGTACCAAAGTCACACAAAGAAATCATCAATAAACAAGTTGGTTTTTTTTTTTAAAAGAACTCTACTGCAACAACGCCTTTGTTGAAGTCAGTGCTCGGAAATGATGGAATATGACTCGGTAGTGTGGATTACATCATAACCCAAACAGAGAGAGCAATCCAGCTTTGGGGGCCATTCCCAGGTTTGAAAGAATATTTCATTCCCAGCCAAAAGGTCAGTTCTATTGATGACTCAGGGCCTTTTCGCTTGCAATTCTTCTTATCTATTCCAGTTTTCTGTGGAGGAAAATGGCCCCATGGATGGCAGCAGAACACAATGGTTCAAAGTGATAGAGATAGGAAGACCTGGGTTTGATTCTCACTTCAGATGCTTACTAGCTGTGTGACCCTTGGTAAGTCACCAATCCATTTTGGGCCTCAGTTTCCTTTTCAATATAATTTCAAAGATGAACTACATGATCTCTGAGGTCCCTTCTCATTCTTGCTCTATGAATCAGCATGGTTCAACTCTCCACTAAGTCTTTCCTGTTTACTCCAACTCACAGATAACCCCCTATCTGAATTCAGAGCATTTATTGTCCATATCACCCATTTGTCCCTTAAATTTATACTGCTGTGGGATAACTATTCTTTTCCTATTTATTTATTTAATAATAAGAAGAGCTAACACTTATTTAACACTTACTATGTGCCAGGAACTGTGCTAAGCACTTCACAATTATGATCTTAATTGATCTTCACAATAGCCCTGGGAGGTAGGTGCTATTATTATCCTCATTTTACAGATGAGGAAATTGAGACAAACAGAAATTAAATGACTTATCTAGAGTCAAACAGGTAGTAAGTGTATGAGGCCAGATTGTTGAAGTGTTGGATGTACATATAGTATCTCTCAGGCTAGACTAGAGCCTTCCTGAGGACAGTACCTTTTCTTACAGACATTAGTATACCTAAATGTACTAAGCACACTTTGAGACAATAGCAGAAACTCTATAAATATTTGTTAAATGAAATAAATGAGGTTGAAAATGCTTTACAAATTTCTTGCAAATTCACTGATCAGGAAACCTTACTAGACCATCATAATCAGCTTGGTATGAAACTCCTCTAAAAGAAGCAAATTTCAGAGCTAGTCCTTGGTGAATATCTTGGTATAAGCCAAAAGACTGAAGGAATTAACAGCTCAATTTGAACAAACAGTAACATCTGATTAGAGCCAAACCTTTACTGCTGAAAGCCTTTCAGCCTCCACATCAGGTCCATTTGTGCTCCTGTGCATAGCAAAGAGGTCAAATCAGTCAATACTTAAAGAAATTAATTCAGACTATTCATCGGAAGTTCATATACTGAAGCTGAAGCTTAAATACTTTGGCCACATAATGAGAAGACCTTGATATTAGGAAAGATTGAAGGCAAAAAGAGAAGGGGGTGGCAGAGGATGAGATGGATGGATGGATAGTGTCACAGCAGCAGCAAACATGAGTTTGGACAGACTTTGAGAGATAGTGGAGGATATTTAGTATTTTATTTTCCCCAATTAAATGAAAAAACAATTTTTAACATTTGTTTTTAAAATTTTAATTTCCAAATTCTCTCCCTTCCTCCCTCGCCACCCCCCTCACTGAGAAGGCAGGCAATTTCATAGAGGCTATACATGTGTGGTAATGCAAAACAAATTTCCATATTAGTCACATTGTAAAAGAAAACATAGACAAAAAAAGCTCAAGAAAAATAAAGAAAGTTGAAAAAGTATGCTTCAATCTGTATTCAGATGCCATCAGTTCTTTCTCTAGATGTAGACAGTATTTTTCATCATGAATCCTTTGGAATTTTCTTGGATCATTGTATTGCTCAGAATAGCTAAGTCATTCCCAATTGATCATCATATAATATTGCAGTTACTCTGTACAATGTTCTCCTGGTTCTGCTCACTTCACTTTCATCAGTTCTTGTAGGTCTTTCCAGGTGTTTTTGAGAGCATCCTGCTCATCATTTCTTAGAGCTCAATAGTACTCCTTCACAATCATATACCACATCTTGTTCAGCCATTCCTCAATTGATGGGCATCCCCTCAATTTCCAATTCTTTGCCACCAGAAAGGAGCTACTATAAATATTTTTGTACACATAGGTCCTTTTCCATTTTGTTTTTTGTCTCTTTTGGGATGTAGACCTAGTACTGGTATTGCTAGGTCAATTGTTGTTGTTGTTGTTGTTGTTCATCCAAGGACCAATGACATGAGGAGGGTGATGTCTCAGCTTGCAAATGAATTGTATTTGGGTGAGGCAGGTCTATACAAAGTCATCAGCCTCACTCTTTCCTCCAGAATCATCTGAGTTCAATGGCAAGACATAGGACAGGACAACTGGAAATGACCCCAGATGCAGTGGGAAACCTTGGCCTTTCTATGCTAAGGTCTTTCCCAGGTCTCAATTTGTCTGAGGCAATACCCATTCAGTAATTTAAGGCTAGGGCAAAGGGTATGCATGGTTTTATAGCCCTTTGGACATAGCTCCAAATTGTTCTACAGAATGGTTGAATCAGTTCTCTACTACACCAACAATGCATTAATGTATCAATTTTTCCACAATTCCCTCCAACATTTGTCATTTCTTTTTCTGTCCTATTAGCCAATCTAATAGGTATGAGGTAATACCTCAGAATTGTTTTAATTTACATTTCTTCAATCAATAGTGGTTTAGAGCATTTTTTAATATGGTTATAGATAGCTTTGATTACTTCATCTGAAAATCGACTGTTCATATCTTTTGATCATTTATCAATGGGGAATGGCTCTTATTTTTATAAACTTTATTCAGTTCCCCATGTATTTGAGAAATGAGGTCTTTATCAGAGAACTTGCTCCAAAATTTTTTTTCACAGTTGTGATCGTTACCTGTATTTCCCTCCAAACTATTCCTCACCCCCGTTTATTCTACTCTCTCCCCTTTCACCCTGTCCCTTCTCAAAAGTATTTTGCTTCTAACTACCACTTCCCCCAACCCACTCTCCCTTCTATCACCACCCCCTCTTCTCTTATCCCCTTTCCCTCCTACTTTCCTGCAAGGTAAGATAGATTTCTGTCTTATTGAGTGTGTTTGTTATTCCCTCTTCAAGCCAATTCCAAACACAGTAAGGATCAGTCACTCGACCCCACCCCCATCTTGCCCTCTGATGTAAAAACTTTTCCTTACTTCTTTTATGTGAAATAATTTACCTCATTCTACTTCTTCCTTTCCCTTTCTCCCAGCGAATTCCTCTTTCTCACCTTTTAATTTTATTTTTTAGATATCATCCCTTCATATTCAACAGGCACCTTTGCCCTCTGTCTATATACACTCCTTCTAACTGCCCTAATAATGAAAATGTTATGAGTTACAAGTATCATCTTTCCATGTAGGAACGTAAACAGCTTAACCTTATCAAGTTTCTTATGATTTCCCTTTCCTGTTTACCTTTTTATGCTTTTCATGAGTCTTGTATTTGAAAGTCAAACTTCTTATTCTGCTCTGGTCTTTTTATCAAGAATGCTCAAAAGTCCTCTATTTCATTGAAAATACATTTTTTCATCTGAAGGATTCTAGTCAGTTTTGCTGGATAGATGATTCTTGGTTGTAAACCTTGTTCCTTGCCCTCCAGAATATCATATTCCAAGTCCCTCATCCTTTAATGTAGAAGCTGCTAAATCTTATATTATACTGACTGTGGCACCATGATACTTGACTTGTTCCTTTCTGGCTGCTTATAATATTTTCTCCTTGACCAGGTTGCTCTGGAATTCGGCTATAATATTCCTAGGAGTTTTCATTTTGGGATGTCTTTCAAGAAGTGATGAGTGGATTCTTTTGATTTCTATTTTACCATCTGCTTCCAGAATTATCAGGGTAGTTTTCCTTGATAAAATCTTGAAAAATGATGTCTAGATTCTTTTTTTTTTATGATGGCTTTCAGGTAGTCTGATAATTTTTAAATCATCTCTCCTGGATCTATTTTCTAAGTCAGTTGTTTTTCCAATGAGATAGTTCATGTTGTCTTCTATTTTTTCATTCTTTTGGTTTAATTTATTGTTTCTTGATTTCTCATAAAGTCATTAACATTTGCTCAATTATAAATTTTAAGAAATTATTTTCTTCAGTGAGCTTTTATACCTTCTTTTCCATTTGACCAATTCTACTTTTAAAGGAGTTTTTTTTTTTCTTCAGTGAATTTTTGTACCTCTTTTTCCATTTGACCAATTCTGCTTTTCAAGGCTTTCTTCTCCTCGTTGGATTTTTGTACCTCTTTTGCCATTTGGCCTAGTCTGTTTTTTTTAAGGTATTATTTTCTTCAGTACTTTTTGTGCCTCCTTTACCAAACTATGGACTCTTTTTTCAAGATTTTCTTGTATCACTCTCATTTCTCTTCCCAATTTTTCCTCTACCTCTCTTACTTGATTTTCAAAATCCTTTTTTAAACCAATTCATATTTTTTTTTTGGAGGTTTTAGATACAGGAGTTTTGACTTTGTTATCTTCTGAGTTTGTGTTTTGGTCTTCCTTGTCACCATAGTCACTTTCTACAGTCAGAATTTTTTTCTGTTGTTTGCTCAGTTTTCCAGTGTATTCTTGACTTTACTGCTTTGCTAAAATGGAGTTCTGCTTCCAGATTGGAGAACACACTGTCCCAAGTTTCAAGAATTTTGTGTAGCTGTTTTCAGAGATACTTCTAGGGATTTGTAAGATTTCATTTCTTCAAAGGCAGTATGATCTAGGGAGATCTAGGAAGTGTGTGTTTACTGCTGTCCTGGCCTGAGCTCTGGTTTGTGAGTGACAACAAGTATTCTTTTCTGCCCTGGGACTATGATGAGGGCCCCCACTCCATGGCAGCCACAAGCTCTGGTGTGTTAGTGCTCCTCCTCTCCTGGGACTGTCATCTAGGACTACAACCTGGATTGAAGTATGGGCAAAGCCATCAAGTCTTGCCCCTCAGTGCCAGCAAACAGACCCTGTAATCTTCTGACCAGGTGTTCAACTGCTCTGGAACCAGCCACTGCCACTGCTGATTCAGTCACTCCCGAGGCCTGCTTCTGATTTGCTAGGGCCAGGTCTGCTAGGGGTGGCCTCCACTGAACCATGCTGTACTCTCACCTGGGGGTGACAGACCTTTCCTGCTGACCTTATGAGTTGTTTTTGGCTGGAAAATAGTTTCACTCTGTCCTTTTGTGGGTTCTGCTGCTCCAGAATTTGTTTTAGGGCATTATTTAAAGGTCTTCGGAGAGGTTTTGGGAAGAGCTTAGGTGAGTTGCTGCCTTTTCTCTGCCATCTTGGCTCTGCCTCTCTGAGATAATGTAGGATAGAAGGGCCTAGCATGCTGTTGTCCATGGGATCACAAAGAGTTGGAAATGACTGAAGAACAAAAACACATCTTGTCCTCAAAGAAAATGATCCAATAAAGATAATTGACACTAATATGTTAGTAACTTAATAGAGCATATTAAGCCACTAATATAATATATTAAGTCACTAGTAGCCTTCCTGGAGGTATTTGCCTTTTAAAAGAGGAACCATGGGGAAGGTATGATGTAACCGTTCAATTCAACACCTAGTTATTGACAAAAGTCTTTTATGTTATATAATCATGTCCAACTCTTTGTGCTTTCTTGGCAAAGATACTAGAGCAGTTTGCCATGTCCTTCTTCAGTTCATTTTATAGATGAGGAAACTGAGGCAAACAAGGTCAAGTTACTTGCTCAGGGTCACACAGCTAGTAAGTGTCCAAACCTAGATTTGAATTCTGGTCTCCCTGACTCCAGGTCCAGCACTCAATCCATTGTGCCACCTAGCTGCCTATTAACCAAAGCCTACTGCGTGAAAAGTACTGTACTAGGTACTAAGGGGAAAAAGGTTGGAAATAAATGGGTATCTCCCCTAAGAGGAACTGACAATCATGTCCAGGGAAAAAGTCACGGACAGCGAAAATGACAAGATGAAGAAAATGTGAAAATGGTAGACAAAAAACAAAAGTACCATGAAGAGCTTTTTGTTCTTGACCTAAGATTTCATTGATTCAGTAGACTCAAGTCAGGAAAGTCCCTCATTAGAGCACATCAACAACCATTCTGCAGCTTGTAGCCTTAGAGAGTTGCCTGGGACACGGGAAAGTTAAATGAATTAACCAATGTCACACAGCCAGTATGTGTCAGAGATAGAATTTGAACCCAGGTCTTCCAGACTCCAAAGCTAGACCTGTAACCACCCTCTCTATAAGAGGTGAATGGCAGAAAGAAATCACTTCTAGCTTAGAGGAATCTAGAAGTGAATCACTAATGGTGGAATTTGAGGCAATAGGATCACAGGATTTAAAGTTCAAAGAGATGGCAGAGATCATTTAGCCCAATAACATTTTACAGAAAAAGAAAGTTATGGAAGCATCTAGAGAGGAAGTGACTTGCCTAAGGTCATACGTATGGTACTATTGAAGATACTTGGGAGCAAGGTGTCTTCCTAGCACCACTCACAGCTCTACTTGCTTGTGCCTTGTCTCCAGAAAGACTTTGAGATATAAATACTAAACATGACTTGGTAAATTCTCAGATGGTATCAGCATTAATTAATATGTCAGATTACCTAAGGACAGATTGCAGAACAATTACATTTGGAGGAGAGTAAAAAACAGGGCAGGGGGATGGTAGGTTCTACAGTGGATAGAGCACCAGGCCTGGAGTTATGAAGACATCTTCCTGAGTTCAAATCCAGCCTCAGACACTTACTAGCTGTGTGACCCAGGGCAAGTCACTTAACCCTGTCTATCTCAGTTTCCTGGTCTGTAAAATGAGCTGGAGAAGAAAATAGCAAACCACTCCACTTGTTGTTGTTCATCCTTCATTCTCAAAGAGGACCAATGACATTATGAGAGTGATGCCTTGACTTGCATGTGAATTGGATTTAAGTGAGACCGAACTGCATGAAGTGGTCAGCCTCACTCTCTTCTCCAATGTCATCAAAATCCAATGGCCAGACAAAAGTCAAAACAACCGACTATGGCCTGGGATGCAATGAATGACTTTGGCCCTTCTAAATTAAAGTCTTTCCCTAGTCTCAGTTTGTCTAAGGCCATGCCCATTCAATGACTAAGGGCTAGGTAAGACTTGAGACAAAAGATAGCCTACTTTACCACCACAAAAGTATCAGTCTGGGAGGGAACAGACCCTGAGGGTTTCTGGTCACTTGCTATTTACACTCATTCTAAGCCATCAAAATCTAAACAATGAGCAACATAGGCTTGGGTGTGGGGTGATCATTGATTGGTTGGTTGGTTGGTTGGTGTCCTTTGTTCTTGAAGAGGACCAAAATGACATCACTACATTAGAGTCAAGTTATAATGCATCCACTTTAGCTGATCAGATCAATAGGAGCTCAGTACGCTCTACCACAAGTCGGGCACAAATAGTCCATGTGAACATTTGGGGTGGATTCTCTAAATTTGTTCATCTCCCATTTGTTTTGAGCTACTTCAATTCTGCTTTGCTCATAGAGCACAGCACCATCTCTCATCAGGGCACACCATGCTGGGTGGTCCTGTGCCAGTGTCTCCCATGTCACACAATCAATTCCAAAGTTCTTAAAAGAGACCTTGAGAGTGTCCTTGTATCGCGTCTTCTGACCACCACGTGAGCAATTACCCTGTATGAGTTCTCCATAAAATAGTCTTTTAGGCAAACATATGTTTGGCATTCGAACAACATGGCCAGCCCATCATAGTTGCACTGTCTGCAGTAGAGTTTGAGTGCTTGGCAGTTTAGGTCAAGAAAGGACCTCAAAGTCTGGTATCTTATCCTGACAGGTGATCTTCAGAATCTTCCTAAGACAATTCAAATAAAAGCTGTTCAGTTTCCTGGCATGGCGCTGGTATACTATCCAAGTTTACAGGCCTGCAACAACAAGGTCAGCACAATGGCTCTGTAGACCTTCATTTTGGTCATCAGTCTAATACCTCTTCTCTCCCACACTTTCCTTCAAAACCTCCCAAACACTGAGCTAGCTCTGGCAATGCAGGCATCAACCTCATTATCCATGTGTACATCCCTAGAAAGTACACTGCCAAGGTAAATGAACTTATCCTCAGCATTCAAAACTTCTCTGTTTGCTGTAACTAATGATTTTACATATGTATAGTATGGTGCTGGCTGATGGAGCACCTGTGTTTTCTTGGTGTTAATTGTTAAGCCAAAATTAATAAAAGCAGCAGAGAGAGGATCCATACTTTGTTGCATCTCAGTTTCGGAGACTGCATTGAGTGGCCTGTCAATGAAAGCCAGAATGATTTGGGTTTAAAGGCATTGTCAAGTAGCTCCATTTGAATCACAATGAGCTTTTTAAAAGTCTGTTTTTTCAGAGCTATATTTCAAGACACCATAAATGAAAACTACATAGGATGAAAAGGAAATTGTCCCAGCTTTTCAAAAAAAAAAATAAAATTTAAAAAAATCTAGTCCTCAAAAAATCTAAACCCCAAAACATTTTACAAAACATAAATGACCAAAAATTATATACTTATGGTGAGAGAAGAAGAAAGGAAAAAAAGAAAAAGAAGAGGAGGAGGAGGAGAAGGAAGACAATGAACAAGAAGAAAAAAGAAGCATTCCCCACCTGGAATGGGCAGGGCAGATCTCCAGAGGGCAGCGACTGCTACTCACAGATAACATGCTAAAGACGGTTAATACAAAAAGTTCTCCTAAAAACCTGTTTCGCCCCTTCCTACAAATACACACAGCATCCATGGGAGGAGTGAGCTTCAACTTAGACCATAACAGTAGTGAAATACATGTGTATCTCTGCCAAGAAAACCTCAAATGAGATCACAAAGAGTTAGACACCGCTGAAACGAATGAACAACAGCAAAGAAGACTGAGGACATGGCGCGCAAGCAAAAACAGTAGACCCAGGTGAAACAGGCATTACAGGAGGAAGGAGATCCCAGGGAGCCAAGTCTCAGACCATGAGTACTTTAGGAAGGGCTACATTCTTGCCTGGGACCAAACATCATTAATAACTCACAGTTCCTTCCTGCCTATAATTTTGGTCTAAGCCAGACTCAGCTAACTCCTGGGCATGCTTTTATTGGTCCAGCCAGCATGCCCAGGTATGGGATCTGGGGGAGGTCTGGAGGTTGGCATTTTTTTCTTTCTTCTGGTCTGAATCTGTCAGCCCGTGGGGCCTCCCACAGCCACATAGTCTGTGGCATGTTCCACCAGGCAGACAGGCAAGTACTTGTCAATCTTCTCTCCAAATTACCACCGTATTGGAATGTCAAAACTGCTGTGGAGCTTAAGCTGATCCTTAGAGAAAGGATCAGGTCCCTTTCAAAAATAAATTCCAATAAAAATCTGTGTCCTTCACCATTCTGTTAAAAGGGAAAATGATGTGGGGCAGCTATGTGACAGAGTGGATAGAGTGCTGAGCCTAAAGTCAGGAGACCCTGAGTTTAAATATGGCCTCAGATATTTACTAGCTATGTGACCTTGGGCAAGTCACTCAACCCTGGTGGTCTCCAGAAAAAAAAAAAAAGGAAAATGATAAAGGGGAGAAAATTTCAAGGCAGAGCCTGGGTTCAGGTCCTATTTCTACAACAATAACAATACCACCTTGAATTTGTAGAGCACTTTAAGGCAATTTGAGTAACAGTCAGTCAATAAAAACTTGTTAAAGGCCTTTGGTTTGCCAGGTACTATGTTAAGCACTGAAGATACAAAGAAAACCAAGATAGTCCCTGCTTTCAAGGAGCTCACAATCCAATGAAACCTACAACACACAAACTTTGTTGAAGTCAGCTGGATGGCAAAGTGCATAGAGCTCTGGAAGACCTAAATTCAAATCTGGTCTCAGACACTTATTAGATGTGTGACCTTGGACAAGTCATTAAACTTCTTTGCCTTAGTTTCCCCAACTGTAAAATGGGTATAATAGTAGCATCTATTTGCAGGGTTGTTGAAAGAGGAAAAAATATTTGTTAGGCACTTAGCACAGTGTCTGGCTCATTGTAGTTGCTATAAAAATGTTTATTCCCTTCCCCTGTCCTTACTTATAAATAAGATATCTATAGGGTAAATTGGAGCTAGTCATTAGAGAGAAAGTACTATCACCATCACTATCTAACAGAAAAGGAAACTGAGTCTCAAAAAAGTGAAATGACATCTATGGTCATGGTCATCAATAATAAGTATTTGAACCTAGCTCCCCCAACTCCAGGTCATGTACTTACTCCAGGATATTAGCTCTTCATTTCAACACTCAAACAAGTATTAATTACCTACAGTGACAAACGCTCCGCATGAGAAACAGCATACAAAGATGAAAAATAACACTGCTATTAACTTACAGGCTTAGAAAGAGAGGAGACCTTTGAGGGTCATCAAGTCCAGCCTCCACATTTTGCAGAGGTGGAAACTGAGTCCTGAAGAGATAGAATGACTTGCCCAGGATCATATAACAAGATTTGATTTGAACTCAGCTCTTCCTGGTGCAAGGTCCACAACACACTATCTCTTCTTGCCTTGAAAATGCATATGGTTTTATGAAGAGAGTTAAAGCATGCACAAAGAAGTACTAAATAAGACATAGACATAAATAAATATGATATAAACAGGCATCATAAAAAGAAGATTGGAATTAAAAGACAAAATAGGATAGGGTCCAGGAAGAGCTAGGTAAGTGTTATGAGACAGACTGAATGAATGAGCATTTATTAGGTGATTACTGTGTACAAAGTGCTACACTAAGGGATAGGGATACAAACAGAAAAGCAAGACAGCCCTTGCTTTCATGGAGCTCACATTCTGACGAGGAAGAAAACACATATAAAAGGATTCAGATGCAAATCAAATGGAAAGGTCCCAGGATCCTTCTGGTGTCGCAGCAAACCACATAGTAATACCTCTTTTTTAACTTGAAGAGAAAGAGTTGCCACCAAGATACTAGTTATGTGATCTTGGGCAAGTCAATGAACATCTCTAAGCCTCAATTTTCTCCTATGGAAAATAACCATAAATATTATTGACTTAACTTTCACAAAGTCATTGTGAGAATCAAATAATTGCAATAACAATAATCATAATATTTAACATTTACGTGTGCCAGATACTAAGTGTTTTATAATTATTATTTCATTTCATCTTCACAACAACCCTGAGAGGTAGGTTGTTACGATTTCCATTTTACAGTTGAGGAAACTGAAGCAAACAGAGGTTAAGTGACTTGCCCAGGATCACACAGCTAGTAAGTGTCCAAGGCCAGATTAGGACTCAGGTCTTCCTGATTCCAGGACATTGGTCTGTACACTATGGCACCACCTAGCTGCCCCTAGATGTTGTGTAAAGCACTTTGTGAACTGTAACACTATAAATTCAGGGGGGAGGATCGGAAATTTAGAGAGGTCCAGTGCAACAATAGCTACAGTGCAATGCTAATTGATGTTCAAAATGATGACCCAGAAACACTTGAAGATCCTGAAGGACCTTTTGAAACTGCCTCCCCTCCCTCCCCTCCCCTCCCCCATCACCACCCACAAAGATTCAGTTATTTATGTGGCAGTCTTAGGATTAGACATCTTTATTTTTTTATTTAGGTATGAATCTGTGACTTTCTACATGCAGGGACTTCCTAGTGAGGAAATTCCATTTAATGATGCAAATTGAGCACTCTGTTGTAACTTAATATCTCAGAGAATTGTCTAAGGCATGAAGAGGCTAAGTGTGACCTATGGCAGTATGTGCCAGAGTTAGGAAGGCCTGGATTTGAATCCTATCTCAGATGCTTACTAGCTATGTGACCCTTAGCAAGTCATCGACCCCACTCTGGGCCTCAGTTTCCTTATGAGTACAATTTGGAGGATGGACTACATGATTTCTGAGGTCCTTTCCCACTCTATCCCTATAATCCTGTAATACCAGGAAGGCTCAGCTCTCCACTAAGTCTTTCCTGTTCACTCCAACACGGAGATATCCCCCTCTATGAATTCAGAGCATTTATTGTCTATATCACCCTTTTGTACCTAAAATTCATAATACCCTGGGATAACTTTTATTTTTCTATTTGTTTATATTACAAAAACAATAATAATCAATAATAAACTTAGTATTGCTATATAAATGTTAGCTAAGTGCTTTACAATTATTATCTTATTTGATCTTCACAACAATGCTGGGAGATAGGTGCTATTATTATCCTCATTTTATGGATGAAGAAACTGAGACAAACAGATTTTTTTTTTAAGAGCCACACAGCTGATAAGTGTCTGATTCCAGACCAGTCTTATTTCCACTACACTACACTAACTTTGGGCAGCTAGGTGGTACAGTAGATGGAGTGCTGGGCCTCAAGTTAGGAAGATAAACTTGTGAGTTCAAATCAAGCCTCAGACACTTACTGACTGTGTGGCCCTGGGCAAGTCACTTAGCCTTTTTTGCCTCAGTTTCCTCATCTATAAAATGAGCTAGAGAAGGAAACAGCAAACCACTCCAGTACCTTTGCCAAGAAAACCCCAAGTGGGGTTACATAGACTTGGAAATGACTGAACAAAAACATGCTGACTGTATTTTATTATTTTCTAATTTTTTTGGAAATTTTCACAGGGACTAAATGTATATACTCTTTGAAGGAGAAATTTCACTTGTAGACATACTCTCCAAGGAGGCCAATGATAAAAAGAAAAGCCTCATATACATTAACATATTTGTAATAACAGAGAATTGGAAATAAAATAGATGCCCATTGATGGAGCAGTAGTTAAATTAAGTTGTGGTGCATGAATATAATAGGATATTACCTTCAGAAAAGATATGATGAATATAGGGAATTGTGGGAAGACATATGAACTGATACAAAATGAAGTATCCACCAAAAAGAAAAAAAAAGAATATCAAAGACCTCCCGGGGCAACTAGGTGGTGCAGTGGATAGAGCACCAACCCTGGAATCAGGAGGACCTGAGTTCAAATCTGACCACAGACATGTAACACCCACTAGCTGTGTGATCCTGGGCAAGTCACTTAACCCCAATTACCTCGCCAAAAAGAAAAAAAAAAGAATATCAAAATGAAGTATCCAGAAGCAGAAAAAAAAAGTATTCACAAAAAATACAATAATATGAATGGTAAGGACAATCACAAATCAGGGCAGAAGGAAGCAAATGAGCCAAACCTTAAAAAGAGTCAAGATTTTGGATGGGTGGAGGGGAGAAGGAAGTCTGTTCCAGTAATGGAGACCAGCTTGTGCTGTTTATTGAGGGAAATACAAGTAGGACAGTATGCTGGCACACGCAATAGTTGCCACTTATTAAATGTTTGGCAATTGAGTATAAGAACCAAGAATTGGCTGTAGGAACACATACAAGTCCATGGCCCTCTCCCATCCCTTATTACTATTGAACAAGAGCTTGCCCTGGGAGTCCAGGAGCAAGCCCAGGTGAGTAAGAGGGTCAAGAGAAAATTTCTGTAATTTATCCCTAATGACCTTGGGATTTGCCCAAATCTCCTACCCCAGGGTAACTGAGGAGAAGCTATGACCAATTCTAGCATATAGAGCAACCCATTCTTAAGACAACATGCATTTTCTGGGAGGGAAGAAGCATTTGTGCAAAATACATAAATTCTAGTTAAAATCACTGAAGGAAAAAAAACAAAAACAAAAAAAACTAATTGAGGCCCTATCAGGGCCTAATTGGTATGAAGTGCTAAACTATCGTTTAAGGGGCCCTGATGCTCTTGCACCCCACAATCATTTCCAGCTGAGCTGACATCAGATCCCCTGGGCAGTCGCCATCTCTTGCACCCCACTCAGAATTAGGAGACTGCACCTGCATCTGGAGCTCCTTAAACAGTGCCTCTGCCGCTCAGCAAAGCATCAATAAAGGTCAGCAGAGGAGGGGCTGATATTATAGGCTTCTCTCAGTACAGGGACAAACCCTACTATCTACAGGCTGGGAACCAGAAGCCTGCCATTAACCACCATTGTTAAAAGCCCAACATGGCCCATCACTTTAAACAGAAATGCCTTTGGAAGAGATGATGCTATGCCCTGACCTGATCTTTGCAAAGAGAGTTGCAGAAGGGTCACAGTCACCATGGGCTTTCCAGACCAATATGACTACCTCTCCATAAGGCAGACAGTCACCGTTCCCTCTCTGGGTCACAGAAACGATAATGATGTCACAAATACAATGGATTCTACCCTTTGAGATCACTTTGGGGGTTGATTGTATTAATTGGCTGATTTTGTTTAAAGAAGATCTTTGGCTGAAAAATAAAATAAAATAAAATAAAAGCCTTAACAAAGTATCTTATGTAGTCCCATATTCCTGGGTACTTGAAAGAATATCCCGTGGAACAAATATCAGCTTGTTCTACTTAGCCCTTAGTATGGGGCTAAGCTGGGAGCAAAGGTTGGAGGTTATGGGGAAATAGATTTAGACTTGAAATTTGGAAAAGTTTCCTAATGATGACACCTATCCCAATGTGAATGGGCTGTTCTAAAAGTGGTGAGTACCCGCTTATTAAATGTATTCAAGAAGGCTGGGTGGTCGATTGTTAAACTATTTGTTAGAGGAGATCTTTTAAAAGTTTGGGTAGGACTAAATGACCTCAGCTTCCTTCCATCTCTGATATTCGATGATTTTGAATGAAGTGCAGATTGCTTGTAAATGTGACATTTCCTGAAGCTTCTCTGCCTTGGAGTCTGAAAGAGAACAATCTCAAAATACCCTGATCCCTAACCCAAGTCCTACAAGAGACAGCCTTCATACAACAGTAGCTTCAACAGCCCTGGTTCTATTCCTTCACCCAGATTAATTGCTACCAGAAACCTCAAAAACTCCATAAAATGCCATATTTCCTCACCTGCTTCTATATACACAAGTCATAGGATTCTTCCAGGCTCCTACTAGTTCAAGGCAAATGCTGCCCATTAGTTGGTCCCTCAAGACTTTGGATGAAACAAGCCTGCATGGGACCTGTAGCTCCACACTACCATGTCATTTATGGAAGGCACATTTCAGGGAAACCCAAATTCACACTATAAAAACTTAAATATTTACAAAGTCCCAAGACTAAAGCAGCTTTGGGCTGGGAGGGGGCTGCTTAGATCCCTAATACTGCAACCAGGCCTGGATTGCCAGAATTCTGGTTTGGCTGGGGTTTCCTGGATGGTGCTGCAGACTTTATTGCAGCTTTGGCCAGATTATTTAGGTGCCACGATCCTGAGGCCTTTCTCTATTACTGCTATGGAAGGGAAGAAGATAAGAAGGGTATGTGCCAGCCTCTGTGCTAAGCACTGGGGATACAAATATAAGCAAAAACAGTCAGTCCCTTGCCCTAAGGAGCTTACTTTTTTTTTTTTTTAATTTTTGGTGAGGCAATAGGAGTTAAGTGAATTGCCCAGGGTCACACTGCTGGTAAGTGTCAAGTGTCTGAGGCCGAATTGGAACTCAGGCCCTCCTGACTCCAAGGCCAAAGCTCTATCCACTGTGCCACCTAGCTGCCCCCCAGGAGCTTACATTCTAATGGAGTAAATTGGCGTGCAGAAGGGGGCTGATGAGTCATTAGGAAGAAGGGGAACAGTTTTGACATCCTCAAAGTCAGGAACAGAATCAGAGAGGGAATGAAGGCCATCGTGCCCAGGCCTTACCACAAAATGAAGGCACCAAGAGAAATCACTAACGGAAGAAAGGGGAGAGGTGTCTCATGGAACAATATTTGAAACAATATAACTCTCAGTGCTCCAGTTGCTGATCTGTGTCAGTGGAGGGAGTTTCCATAGCTCAGAATTCTTTACTCTGATGAAATTACAGAGGAAGGAAGGAGAGAAAGAAAGAAGGAAGGAAAAGAGGGAGGGAGAGAGGGAGAGAAAAGGGAAAGGAAGAAAGGAAGGAAGGAGGGAAGGAAAGAGAGGGAAGAAGGAAGGAGGGAAGGAAAGGAAGAAGGAAGGAAAGGAGAGAAAGGAAGAAGGAAGGAAGGAAGGAAGGAAGGAAGGAAGGAAGGAAGGAAGGAAGGAAGGAAGGAAGGAAGGAAGGAAGGAAGGAAGGAAGGAAGGAAGGAAGGTTCTGCCTCTTCAACCAGTCTATCCCTTGGTTTCTTTGAATTCCTAGTACTGAGCATGAGGCTGTATATATTTATTGTAGGTAAGCCCAATTATGATGATGATTGATGATAATGGTGATAATAATTATAATTATTATAATATGTTGATGACGGTATTGAAGAGAAAGCTGTTGCATTTTTAATTTCTATCACCCCCTAACTCTTGCATAGTCAATATTGCTTCTGAAATAATGAGAGACTCTTTTATCTTTCTAGGGCATCCTTCCTCCCCTTCTCCATGACTGAAGAATTGGGAGTGGCTTTGAGACAATGTAGAACCTGGGCTTTTTAAAACTTCCCTTTAGAAATTCTTTTTTAAAAGAGCTTTAAAACTTAGTTTACCAATTTGTAAAATGGTATGATTCTTTGATATGACATAGGTGGTGGTTGCAGGTTAATGAAGAGTTCATAAAATGCTTTGATATTCTCAGATAAAAGATGCTATGGTACTAAGAAATTTTGTTTTTCTGCAGCTGTTTCCTCAGTGTTGGCATATTTTATGAGAAAATAAATAGATCGGGGTGAATCTGCATATCTGACTGACCCCATTGTAGTTTCCCTCACCCTCCAGGCCTTCATTCATTGTCCAAAAACTCTCTAACAGACGTCAGCACCTACCCAGACTACTCCTCAACTCACCCAGCTCTCTCCCCACCATAGGCATTTAAAAATAAGCATCAAAAATAAACCTAGAGAGAGGCGAAGGGTTATTTTGGAGATAAATTAGGCATGAAATTCTAAACCATGTCCATAGCCCAAGAGACTGAAACTGCCTACACTTCAAAAGAAATAATTCAGAAGGCAAATGATTATCTTAAATAAAATTTAAAATACCATTCATGGAATCAAATAGACTATATATACTCCCAGTGATCACTGCCACCCACTGCATACATTCCATGACACACAGAAGGCTAGAATGCTCCCTGAGCTAGTAAAAATTAAAGCAAATCTGAATTTTTAACCTAATATTTTCTTCCAACAAATTCAACTTCCCAATTTTGTTGCACTGACAGAAAATGATGGTGTTGACCCAGTGCTTCGCAGAGCCGAACTGAGCCCCTCTTAAGGCCTGTTTGCCTTTAGACAAGTTACTTACCCTCTCTGAATTATCTTTCCTTTACAGGAAAATGACAATGTCTAGCCTTTCAGAGGCAACAATGAGCAAAAATCTTTTTTTTTCTTTCTTTTGCAAAGTGCTTCCCTAGATTCTAAAGAGGTGATCATGGAATTGACAGCAGTCATTATAGGGCCCTCAATATAAAAATGGCTTGCTCCTCCTGATCTATGTGCTGCACTCTGTTGATGAATGAGGGCAATTCAACTCTGGTAGACAATGCCCAAGTAAGGAACATGTTTGCCCTTGTGGAAGTGGGGGTTTGATTTCTGATTTGTGCTTTTCATTACTCATTTGTCCTTCCACGACAAAAACACCTAGTTTATCTTAATATGCATCGATGGAAGGTACCTATGGTGGTTAATTAATAGTAACTGAGGAAACAATCTGAGCAATAGTATTTATTAGTAAAACAGGCATAATGAATGGGTCTGTGGCAGGGGTGTATTCTGTGAAGTTTGGATTCAGTCAAAGGGCCACATTTGAGAACCTAGGGGGGCCACATGTGGCCTCGAGGCTATTGGTATCCCCAATACAGAGTGAGACAGATTTTATGTATTGGAAAACAACTAATCAAATAAAACCAATTAATGGTAAATTAAAAAAAATACCAAGATACAAGCCAAGATACAAGATACAAAATTGGGTCATTTGATTTCTAATTGGAAGAAAGATTAGGGGCTTTCCAAGTTGAAAAGGAAAAAGAAAGACACATAGGTTTGGGGGGGTCTTTCCTTTCCCAGAATTAAGAGATGCTGATCTATTACATCCATTTGCATTTATGAAACAATAGAAAGCTTATACCATCTAGTTTCCCATGGATGATTTGCAGAAGAATACATGTGGCACACAAGATGGAGTCAGTGTTCATGAGATAGATTCTAATTGGGCCTCTTGATTCCCACATCAAACCAACTCCATTTCGTGACTGGTTCTTACTCCATCTCATTATACCTTAGCACTGAGTCCAAACCTTCATTTTACAGGTGAGAGAAGTGAGACTTGCACAAAGATTAAGCAATTTACCCAATGGCACAAGGAGGTTTTCCTAGGTTTTGTTAGTATTGAAGGGCTTGTCCTGTATTAACAGCAATATTTTCATTTCATATAATGGAATTGTGGGCATTTAATCCTGCAAGATTAATTCAACTGGTTAAGACTACATATCCTACTAACTAAAATATTAATAGAGATGAAGTGAAGAAGTTTGGGGAAATGCATTTCTGGAAAAATAATGGAAATATCTCATATTTACAAAGTACTTTTCTTCCATTGAGCTCAAGGTACTTTCACAAATGTGATTTGTACTTTTCACAATTCTACATTTTCTTGTGAGGTAGGGCACAATGGATAGAGTTTTAGCTTGAAGTCAGGAAGACCTGAGTTCAAATCCAGCCTCAGACACTTGCTACCTGTGTGACCCTTGGCAAGTCACTTAAATCTCTGTTTGCCTCAGTTTCCTTATCTGCAAAATAAGGATAATAGCACCTAACTGCCAGGATTGTTGTGAGGATCAAATGAAATTATAATTGTAAAATATTTATCACAGTGTCTAGCACATAGTAAGCTCTATATAAATGTAGCTGTTATCATCATCATTATTATTATTTCCACAGGGTAAGGAAAGATGTGACTTGTTCAAAGTCAAGAGTGAGTGACACAATCAGCTCTCATCTCTGAGCCTGGTTCCATCCTAGAACTCTGTTCCCTGAACTGCTCTCTACCACCAACCCTCTTCTACTGCCCTCAGAGAATGGCAGTGAGGTCTAGTGAAAAGATTATTGAACATGCAGTCAGAAGCCCTGGGTTCAAGTCCTGGTCTACCAACTATATGATCTTGGACAAGTCATTTCCCTTCTACAAAATGAGGGGGTGGGCCAAGTTATCTCTAAGGTCTCTTCCAGATTTAAAAGTCCAAGATCTCCTATAAATGTTGTTTGTTCAGTCATTTTCAGTTGTATCCTAATCTTAGTGACCCTATTTGAGGTTTTATTGGTAGAGATGCTGGAGTGGTTTGCCATTTCCTTCTCCAGCTCATTTTACAGATGAGGAAACTGAGGCAAATAAGGTTAAGTGATTTGTCCAGAGTCACCCAGCTAGTTAAATGTCTAAGCTCATATTTGAACTCAGGTGTTCCTGACTCCAGGCATAGCACTTTATCCACTGAGCCACCTGGCTGCCTATAAAGTTGTAAGAGGTATTTAAACATTTTTAAAAAGATATCCCTGACCTTCAAGGGAAATGTAGGCAGAGCTAGCTTTGGTTTTTCTCTCTTGATTCAACCTGTCCTCTCATTCTTGTAGATACCTATTTCCTGAAATCAACCCATTCCCAAACCTGTCTGGGTGGTGATGCTTCATCAGTCTCTGGGATCCTGGGTAGAAGCAGATTCAGGTTGACAAAACTCCTTGGATTTCCTGCCCTTTAAAAAAAAACCCTGCTTCCTGATCTTATCTCTCTATATGGGGTACCACTTGCCTGAATAAAACCCTTCCCTATTTGGACCCAAAGATTCTTCCCATATCCTTCAGTTTGTCCTGCATTGATTTTTCAGCCTTATATGGGGGTGGGGATGGTGGGGGTGGGGTGTATAGAGAGGGGTCTGGATGGTTCTAGAGACTGGACCCAATCTCAAGCTTCACCTGATGGTCTGAAATTTATTGAATACTGATAGTTCCACCCTTTAGGCGAAGTTTGGTTTCCCAAGCTTTGAAAACCTTGAAGACCTATACGAAAACTATAAAGCCCATGCTATTATTAACATGATAATTCTAAAAAAGTATCTGTTTCTCATCCTCCAGTTGGTCAAGAACTCTCTCTCAGTGGTAGACGCCATCACCTCTGGAATTTGTCTCTTTCGTGGCTACTCCTTCCAAGAGCCACCAGCCAACTGTCTTCTCTTACTGTTTCAAAATTTGTGGGCCTTTCTGACTATCCCACTAATGGGATGAGTATAAGGGTTTTCTGGCATAAATATAAGAGTCACCTCCAGCTAGTTCTGAGTTCATTTACAGAGCTGAAATGGTAGAAAGGTCCTGGACTTAATGACAGATTAAGTTTTCCTGACTCAGATTACCAGTTGTCAGAGTCCTAACTAGGCATGTTCTTTAGGGGCCAACTCTTTAGGGGGGAAGGTCAGGATACAAAGAAAACCCTGCATTCCAAATGCAGTCATAACAAAGAGGAGATGACATGTCCCCCAGAAAGTCCAGTCCAACCCCTAATGTTCCTCCCAACATTCCCTCTCCCCCAGCTGGGTGAAGGCACTGGGGCATAGTAATGGAAAAAGAAGGGTCCGGGAAAGCAGGCCTAATGATGGCAGCCCAGATTTAGGTGAGTGAGGAGTGGGACCAGTTATACCATGTAGCACAGGCCAATATAAGACCATGAAGTTCAGGGGCAATGGACTCATTAACCACCATAGGGATAGGGAAGAAGCCTGCTTCCTCCTACGTAATACCCTAGGTTGAAGTCTCAGGAACGCTCACCTAGCTGTGACTCTGGCAGGTATGTGCACATCTCCTGATTCCCTATGATCACTCATCCTCAGTAGAATATAAGTTCCTTGAGGAAAAGGAAAATTCTGTTGATCACAGAATCATTGATCTAGAGATGAAAGGGACGCCAAAGGTCAACCAGTCCAATGCTATCATTTTACAAATGAATCCTAGGGAAGTCAAAAGACTTGCTGCTTAAGGTTACTCAGGGAGTAAACGTCACAGGTAAGATTCAAACCTAAGTCCTCTGACTCTAGGCTCGGTGCTCTTGTTTCAATAATTTTTGTGTCCCCAGCGCCTAGCATAGTGCCTTATACACAATTTGTTCAGTTGTTTCAGTTGTGTCCTACTCTTCGTGACCTCATTTTGGGGTTTTCTTGGCAAGGATACTAGAGTGGTTCACCTTTTCCTTCTCCAACTTATTTTACTGATGAGAAAACTGAGGCAAACAGGGTTAAGTGACTTGCCCAGGGTCGCACAGCTAGTAAGTAAGTGTCTGAGGCCAGATATGAACTCATGAAGATGAGTCTTCCTGACTCCAGGCCTGGCACTCTGTGCACTGTGGTGCCACCTAGCTGCCCAATATGTGTTTAATAAATAGTTAATGAATGGAATTATTCCCCCCAGCATAAGAATGGTCCTCTAGAATACTATCATTACAACTTTATCATAGAAACATAACTTCCACATAAAGCAATAAGGCAGCTAACTTCCACCAGCAGTAAGACGAGCCTCATTTGGCCGTACCTCACCATTAAGACTTGGCATGGCCCTCCCTCGCTAACATCCAGTTGACATGGCATCGCCTTCTTGATGTCATGGACTTCTTGGAGAACGAAGGACAAACCACGGCAACCGTTAAGAGCAACGCTCATGATGGTTCTGTGTACCAAAGCTTCAGCTCTTGCTTACTTTCTGGGAGTCTGTTCTCCCATCTCAGAACTGAGCTTTCCAAGAGAAGCCCCAGTGACCCTAACGCCTCCCGAGACTAAAATCGGCTCTTTATCATCCGAAAATGGCAACGTTAAACAGCTGCCGGAAACAAATGCTAATTGTATCAGGGACCAAAGCTAGTTATTCACCTCCTCACCAAGGCATTAAAGACAGAATATGAGAGTGGAGAGGATGCTACCAGCAGACAGTATAAATGATACCCTGGGCTTTTTTGTTGTTTGTTTGTTTTGTTTCATCTGATTTACTAGGCCCACTTAGCCATCTGTGGCTAATTATTCTGGGAATGCAGCCATTATTTTATTCAAGTTTTGTTCTCTGGTTTTAATAAATTAATGAGGTGTTAACCAAATCCTCACATGAATGAAAACAATGAATTCACCAAGGTTCACAGAGCTGCCAGCCCTGCCAATCAGTAGCACTCTTCCATTTGCGGCTCTTTGTCTGTCCCCTGGGATGCTTTCAAGCCTGGCAGCTGCCTGTTTGTACTTTAACAAATGTGAAAATACTTCTTGAAACATTGGGGAGGGGGAGAAGTTTGAGGAATGGAGTTGAGGGCCTCTTAGGAAAGTCAACAGTTTTATTATCTGAATATAGACAAGAAAATGAAATGGAGATGGCTGGGTGTGGTACAAAGGGCGCTCAATTTAGAGTCATGGCACATGGGTTTGAATCCCAGCTCTCTGCCACTTAAGAGTTGTGTAACCATATTATAGTATTGTGTATTATAGTTCGTGTCTTTTCTCCCATACTGGTCCTCAGTGGTCTTTCCATACTAGCCTGTAAGCTCCATGAGGGGCAGGTAGGTGGCACAGTAGATAGAGTACTAGACTTAGAATCAAGAAGACTCATCTTCCTGAGTTCAAATCTGGCCTCAGACATTTACTAGCTGGGTGACCCTGGGTAAGTCACTTAACCTTGTTTGCCTCAGTTTCCTCATCTGTAAAATGAGCTGGAGAAGGAAACGGCAAACCACTCCAGCATGTCTCCAAGAAAACCCCAAATAGGGTCACTAAGAGTAGGGCATGACTGAAACAACCCAACAACAACAACAAAGCTGTATGAAGGCAGGTACCTGACTTACCCACACTCTGAGTCCTCTCCATAAAACCTTGCATTACGTCCTGCACATAACTTAATTCAACAAACATGAAGTGCCTACCATGTATAAGTCATTATGTTAAACACTGAGAATGTAAAGACAAAAACAAAAACCAGTTCCTATCCTCAAGTTTACAGTCTACTGTGAACCCAAATAAATGAATACAAAGTATACACCAACTCTTTTCAAGAGGGAATAAGGCTAGGGGCAGCTAGGTGGTACAGTGGATAGAGTGCTAGACTTGGAATCAGGAAGACTTATCTTCATGAGATCACATCTGGCTTTGACACTCACTAGCTGTGTGACCCTGGGCAAGTCACTTCACCCCCATTGCCTTTAAAAAAAAAAAGTTCTTTTGGGGGCAGCTAGGTGGCTCAGTGGACAAAGTACCAGCCCTGGAGTCAGGAGGACCTGAGTTCAAACACGGCCTCAGATACATAACACTCACTATCTGTGTGACTCTAGGCAAGTCACTTAACCCCTTTGCCTCATATAAAAAAAAAGAGGGAAAAAGGCTTAGAATTGGGGGACCAGGAAAGTCTTTTGTAGAAGGTGGCAATTGGGCTGTGCTCTGGATAAAGCTGGGGATTCTCTGAGAGAGATAAGATAACAGAATACCTCTTGTACAAAGCGCAGAAGTGGTAAGTGCCATGCCATGACTGGAGAACAGCTAACAGGTCAATTTGGCTGGATTAGAGAGTACATTGAGAGCAATAATATGAAATTAGACTGAAAAAGACCCACACTGCAAAAGACTATAGATGCCAGGCTGGAGATATTTTGTTTTGTTTTGTTTTAATTTTATCCTAGAGATACCCGGGAACTATCAAAGCCTTTCCAATGAAATAGGAGTAGGTGAGAGGATGAAAAGGTCTTTTTAGGACTACCTATTTGGCATCTGTGTGAAGGATGGGCTACAGCCGAGAGAGGCTGGAAGCAGGGAGATCAATACGGAGGCTATTGCAGTAGTCTGGGTGAGAAGTGATGGCGGCTGAAACTGAGGTGGTAAGGAACCCTGCTTCTGCAGTCAGAAAACCTAGATTTAAATGGTACTACTTACTACCTCTGTTATGGCTGACAAGCCAATTACCCTCTCTTAGCCTAAATTCATTGATGGCTTCGGAGGTCCCTTCTTGCTCTAAATCTATGATCCTGAAATCTTAAAGTAAAGGTTATGGGACTTGAGAGAAGGGGAAGATAGGAGAGAGGTTGTAAAGGTGGGAAGAAGGCTTGGCAAACTGATTGGTTCTGGGGGTTGAAGGAGAAAGAAGAGTCTAAGATGATTTCAAATATGTAAACCAGATGGAAAGATCATGAGGAAATCAATAGAAATTGAGGAATTTAGAGGAGGGATGGATTTGGAAGGAAAATACTAAGTTGTTTTAAACATGTTGAATTTGCGATAGCTGAGAGATATCCAGGTGGAGATGTCTGTCAGAGATGCCCGATACATGCTAGAATCTAGAAAGAGACTAAGACCAGATATAGAAATTCAGAAGTCATCTACATAGAAATGATCATTGGATCTATGAGAGCTGATAAGATCACTGAGGGAAAGAGTGTGGGACAGGAAAGGAAGAGAGCCTTGGAGGATTCAAATGGATGAGAGGAAGAGGAGCTAGCAAAAGAAAATAGAAAAGGGATAGTCAGAAAGGTAGAAGAACCAAGAAAAAAAGTTAAGTAAAGCTAGGGAGAAAAAAGTGTCCAGAAGAGAAGATCACTGATCAAGAGAGGTCAGATAGAATGAAGACTAAGAAAATGCCATTGAATATAAGTGTTTATTGTTAATAAATATTTGTTGAAGTCATATCATTCCATTTCTCTAATCCTCAGTTTCCACATTTGTCAAAAAGGGCTAATACTGCCATTTCTACCTATCTACACACAACACATATTGTAGGTACAATGAGAGACAAGTGAAAAAACCCTTCAAGTTTCCAGCAGAGGTACTGTACCCGTAGAAAGTTAATGTCCCAGGCTCATTAAGATGCACTCATTTTAATCATTGTATCCAAATCTATAAAACACCAAATTTCCTAATTAACTCCGGTGTCTAGAAGCCAAGTTCCTTTTGGCTAAAGCAACATGATCCGGTCTGACCAGACAGGGCAATGCTGAATCAGGCCTGCCAGGTTCTAATTGGTTCTAATAAGCACTCTCACGACCAGAACTGCATTCCTTTCTCAACCCCATAGCCCTCATAAAGGAGAGAAATTCCATATCACCTTTAAAAATAACCCACTCCTTCCAGCCAGGTGCTTGTTCAATCGATACAATATGCTAGGTTTTTTTTTTATTTTTTCTAAGCCATATCTAGTAGCTAGATAGATAGATATAATGTATGTATAATATAATATAATATATAATTTATATATATATAAAACATATATAACATCATATAGCTATATAATTATATCTTCTACAGATATCATATGTTGTATAGACATAATATATTTTATTTCCACCTGGATGTACCAATGATGTCTGAAAGTCAATATGTCCAAAACTGAATTCTTTAGCATATTTTGCCCTAAAACCATTTTTCCTCCCAACGTCTCTTTTTCTCTGCAGGGTACCAACATTCTTCTGGTCGCCTACGTTCAAAATGTAGGAGTGATCCTCAATTCTTCACTCTCCCTCAACCCTCCATATTTCATCAGTTGCCAAGCCTATTCAGTTTCATCTCCTCAACATCTCTCCCATCCATCCCTTCCTCTCTTCCCTCACCACAACCACCCTAATAGGCCAAGACTGAACCACTTCTTGCTTCTTCATTCTTTGAAAAGCCAAATAGGGGATTTCTTTCTTTTGACCCTGGAAATAACAGGGAGTTGCTAGAGTTTATCAAATGGGGAGAGGGGGTAATATAGTCAGACTTGTATTTCAGGAAGATCAATTTGGCAACTGAATGGAGGATGTATCAGAGTAATGAGAAACTTGAGACAGGGAGGTCAACCATAAGGTTATTAATATAGTTCCAGAAATGAGATGTGGAACCACACAAGGGGCAGTGTCAGAGAACAGAAAAGGGCATAAACAAGACATAAAGGCATAAACATATTATGATGATAAAATTGACAGAATTTGATAAAAGTTTAGATATTGGGTGAGAGAAAGTGAGGAATCCAATATGACACCTAGGTTTTGTTACAGTCAAAATAAGGTAAACTGACGTACGAAGTTCCAAGCATGATCAATTTATTAGTAAAGTGAGAATTTACCTTTAAATAGGATCTCAGCTTCCTCAGCAAAGCTAAGACCCTGAATGAGCAGGATAGCTCTCTTTTACAGTTTTGGGAGAATACAGAACAAAGTATAGGACTTTGTAGGTAGAGATCAATTTATGATTGGTTAAAAGAGTTCAACATCATGAATGGCAAAGTCAATATAATTGCTTACAGAGCTAAGGCGTGGAGGACGATATAATTGGTTGGAAATTTAGAATGAGGAGTTAGCAACAACCCCCTCCCTCCCTCCTGTCACTAAAAAATGTTCATTGTTTGAGTCTACCTGTAAGGTTAGAGAGAGTGGACAAGACTTCTTTAGTAAGCAAACCAGACATCCTTGAAGGATAGCTTGGTGGTGTAAAGATACTAAACCAGAATCCCTGGTGCTCATCCACATCCCTCATGATAGCAGATTTCCTTGAGGCAAGATTAGCAAGAGAAATGGATTTCTAAACTTAACTCATTACAGGCTAGCTGAATTTCAGAGACAAAGAATTATGATTTAGGTAAAGGACAAAATCAATTAGTTGTAAATAAGATCAATAAAAAATGACACAGAATCAATTTAATTTTCTCAGTTACAAGTCAAGGTGACTGGAAGGATGGTGGTATCCTCTACAATAATAGGAAAGGTAGAACAGGGGAGAGCGTAGGAGGGGAAAGAAAAACAATTCAGTTTGGGATGTACTAGTTGAAGGTGTCTATAGGACATCCGGTTCAGGACATCTAAAAGGCAGTTTGGAGATGAGAGTATAAAGGTCGGAGAAAAAAGGGCTGGATAACTAGATAATAAGAAGCATCTGCATAGAGATGATCTCTGAAACCATGGGAGCTGATGATATGAGCAAGTATAGAGGGAGAAGAGCACAATAGCATTTCACTACATTCACATACCCCAATTGGTTCCATCATTTCCCAATGCATGAGTTTCCTCCTCCCCCTTAGTTGTCTGTTGTTTTGTTTTGTTTTGTTTTGCAATCACAAAAAGAGCTACTATAAATATTTTGGTAATTATAGGACCTTTTTCTTGCTTTATCTTTTTTGGATATTGTACTAGCAGTGGTATAGTTGGACCAAAGTAATATAGGCATTTATTGATAGATATTTAACTAGATCTCAAAGGGAAAAAAGGCATTTACCCATGACATAATTTTAAGTTTTATATGCGTTATTAACATTTTCTCCATCATTTTTTTTAAGTATAGACAAAAAAATCAATAAATCAAACCTCATTTCTGAGATGTAAATGCTCACCCTGAGAATCTGGCAATTGTCTCTCTAGAGCTGCTCCAATCTACCCCTGGTCAAAGGGCATGCACTTATTTGCATAATTTTAAATTGCTATCCACAAAGGCTGGACTCCAACAACAGTGTATCAGTATGCCTCCTTTTCCACAGTCCTTCCAATAGTTAGCATTTTTGGTCATCTTTGCCAGTCAGGGGAGTATGAGGTGGAATCTCAGAATTATTTTAATTTGTATTTCTCTAATTATTGGTGTTTTGAAGCATTTCCAATATGGCTATAGATAACCTGGTTTCTTCTTTTGAGCTGTTTGTTCATATTCTTAGATCACTTATCAGTTAGAGAATGGCTCTTTTTCTTATAATTTACATCACTTTCTTATATTTTGGAAATCATACCTTTATCAGAGAAACTTGCTGCAAAGATTTTTTCCAGTTAACTATTTTGTAATTTTTAAACATTTTTATTTATTTTGTTTTTAATTTGTTAAATAAAACAAGCATTTCCATAACATAGTAGGATAAAAAAATATTGCACATGAAACTGCAAATCTATTATGTACAACTTGCTATTCCTTTTAAATATGTAATAAAGTTATCATGTAACTCTCTTTTTTTCTTTTTTTATTCCCTAACTCACCACCATGCCGCCCTAGAGAAAGCTACTATTAGACACAGACGTGTGTGTGTGTGTGTGTGTGTGTGTGTGTGTGTGTGTGTGTAAAATCATTCTATGCATACTTCTATTCATCAGTTCATCCTCTAGATGCAGACAGTATCTTCCTTCATAGGTCCTTTGTAGTTAATCTGGGTACTTATAATAGTTTTAGTCACTCAAAGCTGTTCTTAAAACACTATTGTTACTGTATATAACATTCTCTTGGTTCTGCTCATTTCACTCTTCATTATTTCGTGCAAGTCAGTTGGGGAATGGCTGAATAAGTTGTGGTATATGATCGTGATGGGATATTACTGTCCTATAAGAAATAATGATCTGGGGGCAGCTAGGCAGCTCAATGAATAAAGCTCGGGCCTTGGAGTCAGGAGGATCTGAGTTCAAATGTGACCTTAGTCACTTGAAACTTATTAGCTGTGTGACCCTGGGCAAGTCACTTAATCCTGATTGTCAAAGCAAAAAAGGAAGAAAGAAATAATGAGCTCTTTGATTTTAGAAAAACATGGATAGACTTCTAGTTAACTATTTTTTTCTAACTTTAGCTGTATTGGATTTGTCTGTGCAAAATCTTTTTTTAATTTTATGTAATAAAAATAGTCCATTTTATCTTCCATAATCTTTTTCATCCCTTCTTTGATCATGAACTCTCCCTCTATTTATAGATCTGAAAGGTAATTTCTTCCTTGTTTCTTTAATTTGTTAATAATGTGTTCCTTTATATCTAGATCACATAGTCATTTGGAGTTATCTTACAGTGTGAGTCTACTTCCGACGTTTCAGTAGAACTTTCCAAATGTACCACTGGCAAGGTTGTAATGCTGGAGCAACCAAAAAAATAAATACAGCCTTAGTGCTGTACTACCACATGGAAATATTCTGAGTATGGTCCTAGCCCAGAAACAGATTGGATCTGTTTACCAAGGACTAGCTTAATTGTGGAAAGGCTCATCACCATGAACAACACCCTGAATCAGCTGTCTACGTACAGTCAGACCATTACTTTGCTAGAGAAAAGAATAAAATTGGAATGGTCAGAAAAATAAAAATAAGGGGAAAATGTAGGTTGTGCAATTAAAATTTCATCTGGACCTATTTAAATGAGTTGTTGGTGATGAAAAATGGAATGAAAAAACAGTAGGAAAGGTAGAGACACAAACTACAATAATGTCATAGAGAAGTTTAACAGACATGAATCAGTTGCGATAATATGGAGACCAAAAACACCTGAAAAGTGCCTTACTCAGCAAACATTTGCCAAGCTGGGAGAGATGGCAACCCAGTGCAAGCTTAGTTTGGAATAAGTCTTACAGAGAAGACAGATTGGAAACAGTGTCACTCCATAAAATAGAGGGAAGCAACAGAGGGTAAAACCAGTTTAAAGAAAGCCTGGTGAGAAACACAATTAAGTCAAGTCATCCTGAGGGCATTAAAGAAAAAAAAAAGCAAGAGGTAAAAGCAAAAAAAAAAAAAAAAGTTGGAAAGATCAACCAAGATATTTACAACCATTTTTTCTTCATTAGTAACAATAGAACCACAACACATCATAATCTGATACGTGCTTATAGAAGAGGTAGAAATGGCAATTGATGAATCAACAAATTTTTATTGAGGATTCATTACATGTCCAGCTCTGTGCTAGGTGCTAAGGATAGAAGAACAAAAATAAAACAGCCCCTGCCTGCAAGGAGCTTACATCTCATTCATAAAGACAATATGTATACCTAAGTATATAGAATAATATAATATATTGTATATAGCTTAACATAGTATATGTTACATAACATAATTATATAACAAAATGTAGTTTGTAGAATAACATATCTTATATAAAATAATGCATTATATAACATGTTGTTGTTGTTGTCCTTAATTTTTGAAGGGTACCCATGACATAACAGGGTGATTCTTGCATGAATTGGATTTAAGTGAGACTCAATTTCACAAAGTTGTCAGCCCCATTCTCTCTTCTCGAATCGTCAAAGTCCAGTGGTGAGACACAAGTCAGGACGACCAGTGATGGCCCAGGATGCAGTATTTTTGATGTCTGACCAAGCTCTAAGCCTTCCACAGCACCTATTTCAGCCTCCTTCTTAATCACTATAACAAATTGTTCTCATCTACCCATTCTGCCAGGAAAGTCTTCACATGTTTGGAGTAGACATTCCCCTATATATAATATATAATATATAATATGTAACATAACATATAGAGTGGTGTATGTTACATATAAATATAATAAAGAATGTTATATCTAGAATAATATATTGCAGAAACATAACGTATTGTGTAACATATAATATGGAATATAACATAGAATAACATATGCTATATGTAACATGTGATGTAGAATATAATATTTAGAATAAATAATATATTATATATAACATAATGTAAATATAATATAGAGAATAACATATTAATGTAATATATAGTATAATAGAATAACCTATATATGATATAATTTATATAACATAATATCTTAACTATAATGTAATATAGAATATATTATCTACAACAGAATATAGTATAGAATAATAGAATATATACAGAACAAAAGCAAGGTAATTTGGGGGTTGGCACTAACAAATGGGGGGATCAAGATAGGCTTTGTGTAGGATATGGGATTTGAGCTGAGCTTTGAAGGAAATTAGGAATTCTAAGAGGTGGAGATAAGAAGGGAGAAAGGGAAGGTTTATTAGGCAAGAAAGACAGTTTGTGCAGACATGGGAAGAGGAATGAAGACAAATAAGGTGAGTCTGGCTGGACCGAGGAGTGTGTGAAGGGGAGCCCTGTGTAAGAAGACTGGAAAGGTAGGATGGAGTCAGGCTGTGCGGAGAGTCAAATACCAAATGGACATGCCTGAATTTAGTTCTAGAAAGAATAAGAAGCTGCTGGAGTTTCTTGAGCAGGGCAATGTCATGGCCAGAACAAATTAAGCTGAGGGAAAGCAGCTATATTAGTACAAGGATTCACAGACAAGATCCATGCTGGAGGCAAGAGAATTGTGAAGGTACCCAAGGATCATATTCACTAAGTATCTCGAGGAGGGAGAGACATCAAAAGCATGGTGGGGGGGAGAGAATCTCTTTCATTTTTAATACCAAAAAAAAAGCAGTTGAAAGAAAATCAGCAACTACTGCCCTAAATACTCACTTTCAGTTCTATGTAGATTTTTTATGAGAATAATCTACACATCCATTGAAGGATATTAGTCAACCTTAGATAGGTTTTCGCAAGCAATATTCCACAGAGGAGCACATCTTTACCAATTGACTACAACATAAGATCCCACTGTGCTTATTGTTAAATTGATTTTTTAATTGATTCAATAGAGTAAAAATATGCCTTAAAGGCTCTCTTCCAATGGGTTACATCCCATACATACATTAAAATTATTCAAAATTTCTGGAAAGATGTAATAACAAATGTAATCGTGTTTGATAACAATAATCATTAATATCAGGTGAAATATAAACAAGGTGTATCCTCAACAAAGATGCTTGCCATTATGAAGGAGGAGACCCAATGTAAAGTCCAAATTGGAAAGGTTTCCTGAGGATGGAGAGTTCCTTGTGCTTTTCTTATTTGGGAATGACATTGTACTGGTTGTATGAAGCTCTAAAACATTTCAGAGCCTCCTGGAAGAAATATATAACCATTCAAAACAGTCTGATCTCACCAATCCACCAGGGAAAACCAGTTGTCCAGATTATAACATAAAGATAGATATGTTACTTATAGAGTTCCTCCATCTGATGGATAAGGCAGACTGTCAATGGATTGGCCCCAAAATTAAACAGGAAGAAAAGACAGAAGTAGATTATCTTGGAAAAATCATATGGCTTTTTTAATCACTTCAAACTTCTTCCAAAAAAAAACTTCTCCCAGAAAAAAAGGTCCATCTTTTAAAAATACCAATATTGTGCTTGTAGTACTGGGAGGAACTATAAAGAAGAACTGAAAATAAGTGTCACTCAGAGAGCAATGGAGAAGCATGTGGTAGTGTGAGTAGACTATAACCCATAGCAAATAAAGTCTGATTAAAAAAAAGAATACAAATAAAGAATATCACCAGAGAAAGACATTATCAAAAAAGAAGATGGTCTGGTTATATGACAAAAGCGTAATCTCCCCACTGGATAGCCTGCAAGTTCTACAGGTATGCCATGATGTCAGGAGAAATCAAGGAAGGCTCCCAATGCACTGGGGGGACTCCTTGTGGTGATCTTGGGGTAACACATGGACAAGAGTTGCACGAGGTGAAGAGGTGTGGATGGGTTGCAATCTGCATTGTTATTGCATCCATCTCATAAAAGAAATGGCAGTACCATTTAGGTATTTGAGAACATTAAGAAGAACATTTCCTTAATTTATTAAAATTATCATTGTGCAATGTGTCTCATTTAAATCCAATTCACTAAAAAGTCAAAAAATCACCTGTGATTTCATTGGTTTTCTCTGAAAGCAAAGGCTGAACAATGACAGGAAGCTAAGTGGCTCAATGGTTAGAGCATTGGACCTGGAGTCAGAAAGACTTCAGTTCAAATCCTGCCTCAGACTTATTAGTTGTGTGGCCATTGGCAAGTTACTTAATGCCTGCCTCAGTTTCCTCATTTGTAAATAGAGATGAGATTAACACCAACTACCTAGATCTATGAAGACCAAACAAGGTAATTATAAAGTGCTTTTCAAACCTTAAAGCACTATATAAACACTAGTTATTCTTATATTTTAAGAAACTCATGAACCTAGCCCTTGGTTTATATTTTCTCACAATATCTGTGATTTTACTGGTGTCAAATAAGGAAATTTGCTTCTTCCAAAGCAAATTTCCAATTATCTTGCAACTTATTATCTTAGAGAGTTATCTAGATCACCAAAAGGTTAAGTGACTTGTCCAGTGTAATAGGGCCAGCATAAACCAAAGGTGAGACAGTAAGCAGTAGAGTGTCACCCAGCTTACGAGAATCAATCATGAAATTTTTAATATGAACATTTTGTTGTTGTTCAGTCATTTCAGTCATGTATAGCTATTTGTGACCCCATGTGGGATTGTCTTGGCGGAGATATTGCAGTCATTTGCCATTTCCTACTCCAGCTCATTTTACAGATGAGGAAACTGAAGAAAACAGAGTTAAGTGACTTGCCAGTCACATAGTGAGTATCTTTGGTCAGATTTGAACTCATGAAGATGAGCCTTCCTGACTCCAGCCCCATGCTCTATCTACTGTACTAGAAACATATGCTACAGATCAGGGCATGATTTATAATTTTGTTGATTGTCTAGACTTAAGAAAGTGATGGAGGAAACGTTCATGCAGATTAAACTTTAAAATGTGTCTTGTATATACTTTTTTTCCCCCATTAGATCCACTTGTTAAACATTTACCAGCATATCCCTGATAGAGACCTAGGACCGGAGTGAATGAGACAAGGGTTCAAGTCTCTCTTCTTATAGTTAATTTTAAAGTCTTTCAAGTCATTTTCCAAACTAGCTAAAGGCATGTCCTTATCTTTACTTTAAAAAAAAAGGAAGAAAATGTTTAAACTGAGCCTTTGGGAACTCTGATTACTAAATGTGTTCATGCTAGTTAGGATTAATTTAATTAAGTTCAAGAATCTAAAAAAGATAACTCTTCCCTGGACAAAGACCTAATCTTAGTGTTTGCCTTGAAAAACAGCCAAGACGAAATAAAAAAAAATAAAAAGTTAAATTTAAGACTTCACTCTCTGCAAGATCCTGGAGAGTTTACTGTCCCCTAGTTAGAGTTAAGTGATACTCTCTCCCTAATTATGCTTAGCTAACAAAAAGATTAGACATGAAGTAGTTAGGATGTGAGCCAATCTTCCTTCATGAGGTGGCACAGTAAATACTCACCTAAATAAAGCACATGATCAGATTGTAGCAAAGGATATCAGGTTATCCTAATAATGAACCTGATCATGTTGAGAATGATGACAGTGGAACCAAACCCAGAAAGAGTCAAAAGTAACAGGTCAAACAGGGAAGCTTAGGTGGCACAGTGGATAGAACTCTGGGCCTGGAGTCAGGAAGACTCAAATCCATCTTCAGATACTTAATAGCTGGGTGACCCTGGACAAGTCACTTAACCCTTTTTTCCTCAGTTTCCCCATCTGTAAAATGAGCTAGAGAAGGAAATGGCAAACCACTTTAGTATCTTTGCCAAGAAAACCCCAAACGGGGTCATGAAGAGTCGGACACAACTGAAAAATGACTGAACAACAGGTCAAACCAGGATGACATGACTTACTTGGTCATGTCATGAAGATAACAGCTTTAACAAACAAAGCAGTGATGGCTTTGAATTCAGAGGGCCTGGCTGCAGATAATGGCTCCTACCTTAACTTCCCTAGGCCTCACTGTTCTCATTTACAAAATAAGGGAGCTAAGCTAAATGTTCTCCAAGGTTCCTTCCAGCTCTCAATCCATTAACCTATCATCTTGGGCATGAGCTGGGATCAAAGAAAAGACAAGGAAGCAAACAACCAGGTGAAAGCAAACTCCCTCCAAACCCCAAGTGGCCAGCTCAGTCCCAAGGTACAAAGACAGGCCAGATGCAGAGTTGGCACAGTTCTTTCAACTGTCAGGCTTCCCCAAGGAAAGGCTCCAACCCCACATTCCTCAGGGTTGGCTTTGGTTCCAGAGTTTTAGCTGACTAAGAGAATGAGCCTGAGAAGGCCCAGGGTAGCTAGTTTGGTAGGGGATAGTCAGTACTATTCCACAATGCTATGAAAACTGGGTCTTCTAGCGCGATGGTCTCTAAAGCAGAGACCTGGGAGAGACCCCCACCTGGGAGGAATGGCCTGAATCCAAGGGTGGGTGATCAACCAAGTAGGAAGTGGGAACACAGGTCACATCTCACCCTTGATGTGTTATTGTTGTTCAGTCATTTCAACTGTGTCTGATTTTTAGTGACCCCATTTGGGGTTTTCTTGGCAAAGATACTGGAGTGGTTTGGCATTTCTTTCTCCAGCTCATTTTATAGATGAGGAAACTGAGGCAAATAGGGTTAAGTGACTTGACCAGAGTCATACAGCTAGTAAGTGTCTGAGGCCAGATCTGAACTCAGATCTTCCTGACTCTAGGTTCAGCATTCTATCCACTGCACCACCTAGTTGCCCCATCGATGTGACAGTCAATTAATTGTGAGACTTGTTGCCAATACAACCACTCCAACCCTAATTCATTACTTTCCCACTCTGCCTAGTCTTTCCTCTATATAAATTCCCACCTTCCTTTCTTCTATATATGTTGTCTCCCCCATTAGAATGTGAGCTCCTTGAGAGCAGGGACAAACAGTCCTACTTTAGTATTTGTGTCCCCAGTGCTTAGCACATAGTAAGTGCTTTATTCATTCCTCCTCCCAAGCTGGGTGTCTGCTCCTCAGGGAAGTTATCATATAAACTAACCACTACCCACAGAAAATGTGCAGGTATCATTGAGAACATTCTACCCCTATTCTTGCTTCCCAGCAGCGAGGTGGCTCAGTGGATAGAGCACTGACCCTGGGAGTCAGGAGAACCTGAGTTCAAATTCAGCCTCAGACACTTACTAGCTAGGTGACCCTGGGTAAGTCACTTAACCCTAATTGCCAAGAGAGATAGCATAGCTCTGTACTTGGGCTCAGTGATCATTATGTAAGAGCCTTTACCACTCTTTTTTATTTTGGGTAGAACAGACAGAGTCACAGGATAAATAGGTATAGATAGGTTGTGATGTCTGTATCATGCCATTACATTATCTCTATCCCCAATTCCTCTGTCTTCCCAACTTCCCTAGGACTATTGAGGGCACCACCATCTTCTAGTCACCTAGGTTCTCACTGACCCCAGTGTCATCTTCAGCTTCTTACTTCCCCTTACTCTACATCCACGTATTCAATCAATTGCCAAAATTCATTGTTTCTGCCTCCACATGTCTCATATCTATCTGCTTTCTCTCTACCTTCACAACTATGTAGCTCAGGCCCTCACTGTCTCTTGCAATGGCCTAATTAGGTTCCCTGCTTCCAATCTCTTCCTTCTCCAGGCCATCCTCCTCACAGCTATCAAAATGATTTTCCTAAAAGTCAGGTCTGTTCACGTCCTCTCCCCCTCTCCCAATCAATGAACTCCAGTGGCTCCTATCAACTCTAGGATCAGGTATTATTTCATCTTATCCTTTTTTAAATTTCCATTTTTGCATATGTTTCATACTGACTTTTTACTGCTAGTGGTACACAATAACAAATGTGTAAAGACCACTATCTTAGCAGTCTCCTTGAGTACAGATGAGCTATGGACAAAGCTGACCTCTCAAGATTATGCTAGTCTCAAATGGACCCCTGAGCCTATCGCAATAGAGACGGGCAGTTTAGTATATGTGAAAGGTCACTGGGTTTAGAGCCAGGAAGGAACTGAGTTTGAATACCAGCTCACACTTAAGAAGTATGAGACCCAGGGCATATCATTTCATACCCAAATACAGACAGTTCTCACTTTACCTAAGTGGACCATTCTGCAAACCTCTATATAAAGTGATTTTTACATAATGCAAATTTGCTCAGGATGTGGGGAAGAAAGGGAGGGAGGGAGGCAGGGAGTGGGGCTGCTGGCCTGTGGAGGGAGGGGCTGGCACAGTTCAAGCACACCTGGGGGCCGGGGACAGAGAAGCAAGAGCAGGAGGAGGAGGACACAGCCTGAGGGCAGACAGACGACAACCCAGCGCTAATAGACACGCAGGCAGGTGGGCTTGGGGGCAGTCTCTCCACTTTTCTTCTGCTTTTACTCAATGGGTTTTTTTTGGTAGGGGAAGGCCTCGGAGCCCCAGGCTGTAGGGTAGGAGTGGAGGGAGAGTACAAATATTGCATTAATAAAGTCAATACAGGTGGTTTTTTTTAACACAGATTTCTTTCAGAATTTTTTATGTAAAGTTAAATATGCATAATGCAAATTTACTTAAAGCAAGAACTGTCTGTACATATCAATATATAATCCAACCCTGAATCATGGTTTCCTCATTTTTATAATGAAACTGATAATATTTATTTTACCTCCCTCATAGGAGGGCTCTGAATAGAGAGTTTTGTAAATCATCTTAAAGTACCAAGTAAATTTAAGTCATTATCATCTTACATATCACAGGGACTTAAACAAAACAAGTCTGTCTCTGGGTATAGGCTATCATTAAACTATTTCCCATTTTCTCATTGATAGTGAATTACTTTCCAATAATAATAAAATAGCTAGCATATACTGCTTTAAGGTCTTCAAAACACTTTATTGATATTATCTCATTTTATCCTCACAACAGCCATGGAAGGTAGGTGCTATCATTATCTCCATTTTGCAGATAAAGAAAGTGAGGCAGATGGAGGCTAAATGACTTACTCAGGGTCGCACAGCTAGTAAACACCTGAGGCTGGATTTGAACTCAGGTCTTGATTCCAGATTCAGCACTCTATCTACCTTGCCGCCACAAAGTAAAAACAAATAAATTTGTGTCACAAAGAAGACTCTGAGGGGAGGGGGAAATCACAAAAGACACTGTCCCCATTATACAGTTGAGTAAACTGAGATTAAATAATTTCTACAAGGTCAGACTACTAGGAAGTATCTGAGACCAGATTTGAACTCAGGACATCCTGACTTTAGGCCTGGCACTCTATCCATTGCACCACCTAGCTGCCTCTTTACAACTGAAGAGCTTCTCTGACAACATGGTACATTGGAAAGATTGTGTGGAATTGAAGAGGACCTTGACACCAGAAAGATGATGCCATGGTTTCCAAGTAAATTGAATTTAAGTGAGGGAGGACTGTGCAAAGTCACCAGCCTCACTTTCTCCTCTGGAGTCATCTGGGTCCAGTGGCAAGATATAGATCAGGACAACTAGAGATGGCCCAGCGCATTGAAAAGAATGCTAGATTTGAAGTCATAAGGCCAGGGTTCAAAAGTGTTTCATTTACTAACTGTGAGACCTTAGGCAAGCCATTTGCCCTCCCTAGGCCTCACTTTTATTATGAATATAAGTAAGTGATGGGACCAAATGACTTCTAAAATCCATTCCTGCCCTAGATATAGGATGGTATGACTAAGGAGCAGATCTGTTTTCTCTCCTGTAACTCATATAGCAGTCTCACACAGAATGTCACATATCATTCTCCTCTGCAGTATTCAGAAGTCTTGCTGGAAATTTTCTGAAGGACTCTGCTCAGAACCTATGATTGTACACCATAGTCATTGGGGTACCTATCCAGGCACCTTTACAGCTATGAGTCACCCACCCAGCATAGTTTTTCATTCTGTCTAGGGTTCAGGGGTGACTTAATCCAAAGGGCTGTGAGGTATTTGTTCTCTCTGTGTGTGATAATGTTTCTGCAATTGCTGTTTGATAAAGGATCCAGAGGTCAGATTCCTTAGATGGGAAAAAAAAAGTGTTAGAGAGGAAGGTCAGAATGTCACTAGATAACCTTGGCATTCCTTCATATCTCCTCCTCTTCTAACCCTATTGTTGTTCAGTCATGTCAGACTCTTCATGACGCCATTTGGGGTTTTCTTGGCAGAGATATTGGAGCAGTTTGCCATTTCCTTCTCCAGTGTGTCCCCATTTTACAGATGACGAACTGAGGCAAATAAGGATTAAGTGACTTGTCCAGCATCACACAGCTAGTTAGTGTCTGAGGCCAGATGTGAACTCAGATCTTCTTGAGTACAAGCCCAGTGTTCTACCTACTGCCCCACCTAGATACCCCTAAGAGTTTCTAACTTTACTTTCTACCAATTATTTTTACTATCAATGAAAAATTATTTGTATTAAAACCATAGAGTGTTTTCTTTGTAAGTTGGCATTACACAGAGAGTCATCTACACTGTCACCTTTGGCTCTTCCTTTATTTAAAGAGTTTCACAGTAAAACCTGAGAAGACACAAAGTGAAGTGAGCAGAACCAGGAGAACACTGTACACAGTAACAGCAATATTGTATGATGATCAGCTGTGAATGACTTAGGTATTCTCAGCAATACAATAATCTAAGACAATTACAAAGAAATTATGAAAAATGCTATCCATTTCCAGAGAAAAAACCAATGGAGTCTGAATGCAGATCGAAGCAAACATTGTTTTTTTTTACTTTCTTTATTTTTCCTGGGTTTTTTAAATCTGTTTTCTTCACAATATGGCTAATATGAAAATACGTTTTGCTTGACTGCACATGTATAATCTCTACCAAATCGCTCGCCTTCTTAAGGAGAGGGAAGCAGGGAAGAAGAAAAGAGAATTTTGAACTCAAAATTAAAAAAAAAAACATTAAAATTGCTTTTACATGTAATTGAGAAAAAAACAAAATAAATAAATAAAGATAAAGAGTTTCACAGTTCCATGCATTCATGGACTGACCACAGAGGTAACAACCACCACACTCCTGTGTGTGAACTAGCCCGGAACTCACCCACAGACTTTAATGCAAGACTTATCAGGACGGGTGACATTTCCTGGGGATTAATGACTGTTTGGGAGGGATGATTGCCCATGCCAAATCCAAGGATCATTAACTTGAGCCAGTCATTAAAATTCTGAGGAAATGCAGGGGAGGAAGGCTATCATTAGCTTTGGAGGGAGTAACAAGGCACCATGATGGGACTACCAGGAAGACTTCTTGGATTGTAGATAGCTTTGATGAGGCGGAAGCCTTCCTCCTCAGTAAAATGGCATTAACAATGCTTGCATCATCTACTTTATAAGGTCATTGGGACGGAAGTCCTCCGTATCTGCTTCCTTCTCTAATCTTCAAGCATCTTGGATTTCAGCATTATGGATACTCTGACCTTGAATGCAAATCACAACTCTTCCATGCCTCACACATAATCATTAAAAAAAAAAAAAAAACAAGCATTTATTCAGTTCCTACTTTGTGCCAGATACTATGCCACAAACTTTATTAATATATCCCATTTTATATTCACAACAACCCTGAGAGGTAGATGCTGTTGCTAATTTACAGTTGAGGAACAGGCAGATGCTAAGTGACTTGCTCAGGGTCACACAGTTAGTGAGTGCCTGAGGCAAGATTTGAATTCAGGTCTTACTGACCCCAAGTCCAAGTCTTCCTGATTCCAAGTCCACTGTTCCTCCTAGCTACCCCTAATATAATCTGTTAACATTCTCTCCAGACTGGGTGGGTCTTCAGACAAAAGCTATGAATGGAATTTATAACACAAGATCAATGATAGAAAGAAAAGACTCATATGTTCCAAAGTATTTATAGCAATATTTTTTTATGATAGTAAATAAATGGAAAAAAGAGTAGACACACACCAACTGGAAAATGGTTAAATACATAAGTATAATAGAATATCACTGTGCTATGAGAAATGAAGATCATAAAGTATATAGAAACACATGGAAAATTATATGAATAGAGTGAAGCAAGCAGGCCTAGGAAAACTACACACAACAATGACAGTAATTTAAATGGAAAGATAAAAAATAATAACGATGAAACTGAATACTGTATAGTTCTATTACCAAGCTTGACCCCAAAGGAGAGATGAGAAAATGCATCTCCCTTTCTTCTTTGCAGAGGTGGGAGAGCACGGCTATAGAATGTTGAAGATGCCATCAAACCCCATCAATGGATTTGTTATTGTTGCTGAACCATTTTTTTTCTTTTATTTTATTCTTTGTTACGAGATGTGTTTCTCAGTGGAAAGGAAAGGGAAGGATATGTTTAGAAAAGAAGGGAATATAAAAACAAAAGATATCAATAAAAATGGATTTTTATCATTTTGTCATATCTTTTTATCAAAATATATCAATAAAAAGGTACCAAATAAGAAGATGTATAATCAATCCCTGGCATTCTTACATCAAGTTTTTCTAGCAGCTCATTAGTACCTTTCAGAGCTTAGAATCTTCTGACATTTCCTGGAAGAACCTCCATACCATTCAGAGGTATTGGAGGAGGACTTTGATGGAGAAAACTACCACATAAGTATAAAATATTATTGTTACAATTATTATCCATTTCTAATTCTTCCATTTAATAAAATAAAATTTTACAGAATCTATAAAAAAGTACTAGCCTGGAGCAGACCATGCATTGGTCTTATTTTCAGTTCAGCCACTGATTTGGCTGTATGACTTTACCTCTCTGAAACTCAGTTATTTCATCCGAAAAATGAAGGGATTGATCTAAATAACCTCTAAAATCTTTTCAAGGTCTAAAACTCCATAATTCAGTTCTACTTGGAGAAAAACCAAACATTGTAGAATATAGTCTTACAGTATTCTTCACTTTCTCAGTGGGAGAAGTGACAATCAGTCGTCTATTCTCCTAGAAACTCTGCCTGGCACCCTAAAAATGCACCTAGCTACTTTGTGGTAGTGGTACAACTGTGCCAGATGTGTTGATAAAATTGCTGCATGTTAATGAGTTTCTAGTGTGTTCAGGGCACTGTAGGGATATTTAAATAAATATAAAACTGCTACCTGACCTCAAGGAGTTTATCATCAGTACAGAGGAAACATTCACAGAAAAAAGATAAATCATCTAGAGTAGCATAAATTAAGGAATAAATACTCTATACAATGATAACTGTCTTCATTTGCAGATTTTTTTTCTTTTTATTTAAAGGCATTTTTGAAAATATTGCCTTGGACTATGAATTCCTCTCTGTGAATTGGTTCCTCCATTCCCTCAATTCTTTGTTGCATGTACAAGATAGGACAGCATGGTCAGTGCCCTGCTTCACAAAGCAGGCAACTTTCTGGTCATAAGGCTTATGATACTATAAACAGAAAAATAAAACCTCAATACAAGGGTTACAGATTATAGATGTATCTATCGTAGTGGCTAGCTGGGCACTCACCTATCAGCTGAGGCCATAGGGAATGGTAGTCCTCACCAATCCCTATCCTTTACCTACCCCTGGGGTTACTTGCCTTCTCAATAGGAATCAGGTTTCTCAGTGTTTCAATTCTACCCCTATCTCAGTTTCTGTTTTTGGCTCTAACCTAAGGAGAGGAATTTCAGTGTAAGAAAGGTACTCAGAGTTCAATATAAACCAAGTATGGAACTGATGATTATTCCCAACATAAAATGGAATGCTAAGCAAAAAAGAATCATAGAATGATTAAAAATCTAATATGAAAGCCTCATTGGAATATTTGCAAACAGTCTCTCTTTGAGGGATGCTAATTAGCCATTTACATTTCACCTCCATTGAGTCTGATGTGATCAATGTCAAGTGGGAGTTTTCTATTTTGTGGTTCTTCCCTCTCCCTCTTCAAGGGATTCTTTCCCTTTGGGACAGTCTATCTCTGATGCTGCTGCCATCACAACTGCTCTGATATCCTCCTGCTTGGGTGCCTCGAAAGGGAAGACCCCCCTGCCATCTGAGCTCTCACAATATCAAAGGAAAGAGAACATAAATGAGAGGAGACCTCATTTCAGATGCAGGCGTGCCTAGGAGACCACAGATTCATGCTTTTGGTCAGGTGGAAAGAGGAATTACACCCTCCATCTGACCCTCTGGAGAGCTAGAGAGTTATGCTTTGAGGTTGGCAAAACAGACTTAGGAAGCAGGGAGTACCCCTATGATACATCTATGGACTTTCAGCGGCCATGTTAACACACAATAATATGCCCTGAGATATCATGGCTGAAAGGAAATAGTCAGAGGCCACCTGTGTCTGCTCTGAAAACGTCCCTCCAATACTCTTGCCTACAAGCGGGCCAATCTCAAATGTCCATTCATTTGACTGGAATAACCACTGAGCTTTCCCCAAGATAAGGGCTAGGGTGGGGGGAGATTAAAGGGGTACTAAATATTGAAATAGCAGACCAGCTGTAGGTTTGTTGTTGAGAAGAAGTAGAATCTGATTATATGAGGCTATAAATTCTGCTTTCAGCCTTCTCCTAGGCAAAAATACTGAAATAGTTATGTTCAGGGCCTAGATGTACAGTGCTTCCCTACATCAGGGAGTAAGTTGGAGTATGACTCTTCTTGGCATTGCAATGGTATGAGCAGGAAGTCAGTGATTCAGGAGTTGAGGGGAAGCCTCAGCAGAGGTAGGAATAGGAAAGCACTTTCTCAAACAACTGTTAGGAGACCCTAGATTTCTATGTGTGCCATTCCTTGGGGGATCAACTCAAAATTTGCCTTAAGATTTTTAGAGGAACCAAAAAAAATTTTTTTTGCTAAATCTCAGCCTGATGATTGTACATCTGTTGGAAGAAGCATCCCAGTCAATTCTCAAATAACATTTGAATACCTTAGGCTCCTGTCTGCCGATTTTCCTTTTGCAACCCCATTATTGGAGTTTTCATTATGTTTTTCTCTCCTGTGCATCTGAGTGACCTTGATATTGTTATTTTTGTTCGTCCTTCATTCTGGAAGAGGACCAATCACTTCAGATGTCTTGACTTGCACTTGAATTGGATTTAAGTGAGGCAGAGCTGTGCAAAGTCATCAGCCTCCCTCTCTCCTCCAGAGTCATTGAAGTCCAGTGACAAGAGGAAAGGATTCAGTGAGTGACATTGGCCTTCCTAAATTAAAATTTTCCCCAGGTCTCAGTTTGTATGAGGCAGTGTCCATTCAATGACTAAGGGCTAGATAAGAATTGAGACAAAAATATGGATTAATTTACCATCGCAGAAATATCAATCTAGGAGGGCAAGACTCAAAATATTTTGGTCAGAACAGAAAGCAATTGCTATTTACACTCATTCTAAGCCATCAAAACTTAAACAATGAGCCACAATGGGCTAGGGATTATTATTGGCTATTCAGTGAAAGCCGTGGTGATTTAGGTTCAAAGGCATAGTCAAGGAGCTTGATTTGAAATATAATGGGTTTTTTAAAAGCCTGGTTTTTCAGGGCTATGTTTGAATAAAAACTGCACAGTACAAAACATAAATTATCCCAGCTTTTTAAAATATATATAATAATAATTAAAATTAAAGTTAGTATTTTTTTTAAAATCTAGACCTTAAGCCCCAAAATATCTTGCAAAATATAAACAACCAAAAATTATATTACTATGGAGAAAGCAACCACATGTAAGGATATGGTGCCTCAAGTTGAGAGAGGGACCACATGTGGTGAGGGAAGAAAATACAGGAGGAGGAGGAGAAGAGGAAGAAGAGGAGGAGGTTGAGAAGGAGGAAGAGGAGAAGAAGAAAGAAGAAGAAGAAGAAGAAGAAGAAGAAGAAGAAGAAGAAAGCAGCATTCCCCAACTTCTGCTTGAATTGGCAGGTTGAATCCTCAGAGGTCAGCTACTACTACTCCCAAGGTTCTAGATATAACCCTCAGAGACCGTGCTTCTCCTACTATAAGTTCTGAGCTCCAAATGTGGTAGTCCCCATTGATAGTCATCCAATAGCCTCAATTAGGTGAAAAGCATGTGGGAGAAAAATAAAGACCACAATAATTTCACAACACCTTGATTCTTTAACAATATAGGAATCCCTCAACCACCTGGTGGCTTAATAGTAGAAAATATCCAACTGCTATTGAAGGAGAAAAAAAATATAAAAACTATGCAAGGATATGGAAAAACAGATAGTTTCATCTGCTGTCATGACAACTATTTGTTGTCCTTGTTTTTAAAACAATCCTGCAGTTTTATCTAAATTAATTTTTTTAGCAGTTGTAAAAGTATTTGATTACTTCCTTTTGTCTCCTGCCTTTGAATAGTTTCTTATTCCAAAAACAAACCGTGACAACAGCATGGAAAATATTTCCCCAGGATGAATCCCATTTTTATCCCTTGGCCGATTCCTTCTTTCTCTACCCCTCCTTTTACTGTGAAATGCTTTACTTATCAATCTTAAATTGCCAGAGAATGCTTCCGATTGGTTGTATACTCTAAGTGGATCTGAAAAGTTATCAAAACTAAGTCTGTACCCTATGAAATTGAAGCTACCATGAGTGAGCAGTCTTCCTTAGCATGCTAATAAATTCCTTTGTTTTCAGTTTGGCCTCCCATGTTTAACCCACAATCATCAGATCTCCGTTGACTGGTACCTCTCTGAAGATGTCCCATTCATCTCAGCCATGAGAAATTCCTCAGCAGGCGTTAACTTGAAATGATGGAAGGTTTCCTCCACCCCCACCCCAAACACCACTTTCTGGTTAATGTGTATTTGAAAAAGTCATCTGTGGTTTTCAATAACTTTCTTTACTGTAACAACAGCTTCCCTAAAGTCAGTAACTGGAGCTGTCTCAGGTTTTTCAGATCACACTCTTACAGTTCTGCAGTACATTCCACAATAAATACAACAGGGGAAAAGGAAAATAAATGGGGTTCCTCTATGAGATTTTATGAGGCAGATACTCCAGAGAGATGAGTCTGGTTTTAAAAAAAGATCATGTGCTCAGCCTTAGCAAAAAGTAATTCTTCAGGATGCAGTAAAGGCTGAACACTGCTAAAGTATTCCATCCATCCTTTGAGAGGCAGGAAGTGGCAACCTAACATCAATAGCTGCCACACATGTGGGAATACTTCATTGAAAGAGAGACTGGAAGGAGGAATAAATGCAACAGTCCTAAGTCTGTTCTTAACATTGTAAGGAATGTAGATGTTTCAGAGAGGAAAAAAAATGTGAGAAGGCCTTACACCCTGAATTGGCCCTCAGGCCATCCTAGAATCCCACCAAGTTCACAGTGTCTCAAGCAGCAATCTCCACAGGCTGTTAGTTCCAAATGTAGATGGCAGAATGACTGTCCTTCCTCACTGGAGCTGCCCTATTGGTTTCTACCTATTGCAACCTCCCTGAGAGCCCAGATTTGCTTAGAGGTGAAGATGCAGGTCCTTCCTTTCTTTTTTGACTGAGGTGGGGGGTGGGAAGGGAACAGCTGTTCGTCATCTATGTTAAATAGTTTTACTGCTAAACACTATAGGGAAATACAGAGCAAGTTGTAATAAAAAAGAAATAAAAAGAAGAAGAAAAAAAAAACAAATCACAAGAGAAGTTTACACAATTTTTACAAGTCTCAAGACTTAATCAAGGTCCAACATGTAAACAGACATGGAGCTAGGCCATGGTCTTCATCTGTTACTTCTACCCATGACCCCAGTCTTGTCCTAAAAGTCAGCTGGCTGCAATATTTCAGGGTTGGATGGTAAGGATTAAGCTCTTGATTTCTCATTAATGTCGATTCTTTTTGACACCTTAGTCCTTCAAGAATTTGTTCACCCAACATATACCCCAGAATGTGAAAAGCAAATAGCAATTGTTTTCTATTCTGGCCAAAAGCTCTGAGGGTTTTCCCCTCCCAGACTGATTCTTTTGTGATGACAAACTAGGCCATCTATTGTTTCAATTCTTGCCTAGCCCTTCATCACTGAATGAGAGTTGCCTCAGACAAAGTGAGACCTGGGAAAGACTTTAATTTTAGAAGGCCAAGGTCCCCAACTGCATCCTGGGCTATGGCCAGTCATCTTGGCTTTTGTCTTGCCACACTGGACTCTGATGACTCTGGAGGAGAGAATGAGGTTGATGATTTTATACAGCTCTGCCTCACTTAAATCCAATCCACCCCCAAGTCAAGGCATCACTCTCGTGATTGGTCAGTCCTCTTCCAGAAGGAAGGACCATCAATAACAATAACAGCTAGGCCTGTGGCAAACACCCTCACCCCACCCTGCCTGTCCTCCACACATATATATGACAGTCTTTTTTCAGGGTTTCAGGATTTCAAAAAGCTTACCGTTACTTCCTTTACCCTAGATTCACTCATTTATTCATACCACACTTAATAAGCACCTACTATGTACAAAGCATTGTTCTACATAATACCAGTAACATAAAGTTTAGATGAGGCTTGATCCCTGCCCTCATGGAATTCATGATCTAGGACAGTGCTTATTAAACTGTGAGTCATGACCCCATATGGGATCGTGAAAAATTTGGCAACTGTAAAAGGTTTCTGGATGTGCAATGACCAAAAATTGATTAAAAATCAAACATGTAATGAATCTGAGGTATTTCTGGCAGCACTTGCCAGTGTTGAATCACACGACTTCACTGCAGCCTCGGTTCTGAACACAAAGCACTCACACATTGCACTGCGCATATCCTCAGGCCACACAAAATCAACAAATGCTGAACCAGGGAAAGGGGTCACAAGTGGAAAAAGTTTATGAAACCATGATCTAGGAAGCCACAGAACTGCAGAATTCCTGCCCTTATCTTCTTGGTCCCTCAGACAAAAAAGACCCATCCCTAGGTGACCATAAAGATCCCTTCCCAAGGCTTCAGACTTTTGAGACTGACTTTCAACAGTCACCGTATTCATCTTAAGGGACGTGTCAATGGCCATGGTCTCTGGAAACTCACTCACTCTTGCCTTGAATCTATCTTCTCTACCCTATTTGTTTGAAAGAAATTCTCTAGCTGGATGGAATGGCTAATTCTGCCCTTAAAGTAAAGTTGGCTTCTCTAAACTATTATCCTAGGCTGACTCCTGGGACCCTTCTTTCTAGAAGCTATGTGGCCATGGGACTATATGACCTCAACCATTGTGATAACCCTTTCTTGGATAAGGGGTCCCCCATGCTGCTTATCAACTTGGTACAGTAAAAATAAATAATCTTTTAAAAAAGCATTGATTTGGAGTCAGATGTAGATTTGAATTCTGGCTCTACTAGTTACTACCTGTGTCATCTTGATCGAGTCATTTTAATCCTCCAGCCCTCAGTTTCCCCATCTGTCAATAGGCATCATTGAGCAAAGGAATGCATAAGAAGATAGGAAAGAGAAGAATGGGTCAGTTTGTGAAGAGCTTTACATGTCAAACAAAGGAGTTAATATTTGATCTTAGAGATAATAGAGTTTATTGAGTAGAGAGATAACATGGCCAACACTACACTTCAGGAAAATTACTTTGGCATCTATGGGGAGGACTTGAAGCAGAAAAACCAACAAGAAACTGTTGAAATAGTCCAGCTAAGAGGTAAAGAGGGCTTGAACTAAGGTAGTATCTGTATGAAGGGAGAGAAATACATAAGAGAGATGATGGTGGGAAGGCAATATATCTGTACTCTTCATTTAGCTTTTGTTCCTGGTCATCTTCATTTGAATACCAGAGAATATCTCGAGAGTCAAATTGGCTTTGTAGACCTGGCTATCACACAATTCCAGTGGGTGGAAATGGGATTCCACAAGAGTTTAATTGAAGTCATAAGGAATGCCTACCTTAAGTCAGATAGTTGTCTAGTTCCACAGATTTTTCTTTGTCATTGTTGTTGAATTTTTTCTTTTTTTAAAAAAATCTGGATTTAAGCAACACCAAGTAAGATGAGCATTTCCAGCTACAAAGTAGATCAGAAAAAGAGGACTATAAGTGAAGATATGAATCTGTATTATGAATAGTTGACTTTTCTTATTAGGTATATAATAAATTCAGTATATTATTTCAAAGCCAACCTGCTTGTATTTTTTGCCAACCTGCAATTTGTTCTCTTCTGTGTATTTTTAAATGCTTCAGTGACTGTCTTTTGGGTAACCCCAACACAAGTCAAGTCAACAAACATTTATGAAGCATTTACTCTGTTCCAGCAGTGTTCTAAGCACCAAAAATACAAATAAAAGCAAAAAAGAAGAAGAGGTGTTTCCCACAAGGAGCTTATATTCTAATGGGAGAAGATGCATAAAAGAGAGCTAAAAGGTTGAAAACTGGAAAAGAGAGAAGATAAGCCCATGAGCATGATGGAGAAAGTCTAGAGAGTCAGGAGCAAAGTCCAGAGAGCATTGAAGAATTAGAAATTCATGGCATGGCCACTTTCCTTAAAATGGAGTTTCTGAGAGAACTGACTAGTCAGAGGAAGGGGCTGCAGATTAAGTGATCTTCCAGGGTCAGAAGGCTGCTGGGGTTTGGTAGAGAAAGCCCAGAAAGTCAGGAGTGGAGCCTGGAGAGGAATGAAAAGAGAGACTATGGTTGGTCTGAGCACTTTAAAATCACTAGCAATGTCCAAAATCTATGTCTCATTATTCACTTTTAGTTCATCATGTGTTTATTAGGAGGTAGGTATCATGTTTCATCACTTGTCCTTTGGAATCATTTTTGATAGGATCACAGGTTTCAACACTAAATCGGCACTCAACATAGCCAGTCAGAAGACTTAATCTTAACCTGGGAGCACTCTGTTAATCCCCAGCCCCCATCTACTGCTTTACTTCTATTTGCCTCCTAAGTAATGGGGGTTGGGAGTACAAGGTTCATCAGTTTCAGTTTAAGACATAAGCCAAACTCTCTAGGAACTACTCTTGACCAGAACAAACTATGTAAATCAAGGGCTTGCACAAAAGTTACCCATGCCACAATGAAGATGAAGGTAAGTGTGCATTGATTGACCAAGAGAGAGTCCAGAGACCATCCTGGTAGGGCTGAGTGAGTTGCTCTTTGACCTGACCCATGGTGGTCCCTCTCCCAGTGGCAGCATCCCCACGACCTACCCAGCCACTGTCTCAGTCTCTGTCTCCCATCCACCATTTTCTGATACTTGTCCAGACACTAGACTTGCTAGTTATAGCTCTGGTTAGGAATTTTTTTACTTCTTATTTGGTGTATGTGCTTAATTACCAATACTTTAACTTTTTGACCAAATGGCATGGGGAAAAAAAGGTCATTGAACTTTCAGTTTTATTAAGAACAATGATCCTAAACAAATCAAGGAAAAACCATTTGAAACCGTTAAATGCAGAATGTTTGATATTGAGGAGTCAGTACAGGGAGGATTGTCTTTTAATGTGTATATAACAAAAATTAAAAGGCACATCATGTCAGGAGAGACTGTCAATATTAATGTGTTGATGTTAATTACAAATACTTTGTTAGCACCAAACTAACAAAGTGAATAGAGAAAAACTAGCTGCCTCTAGAGCAATTTTGTTTTGTTTTTTTTTAATTGATGGAGAATTTTCAGGGACCAGAGCAGATAGTTGGTTTATCACCCAAATGGCTCAAAGACCTAAAAAGTTCAAAAATCTCCTTTTTCCAGTAAAAATGCTGAAAGAGCTTTTTTCCCTCTTCTTTTCCATATAACAAAGCAGTCTCCAAAATCAATGAAATCCTCAATAACTCCCTGAAATGATCAATACCAGTGGGGAATAATATTTAGTCTGACTTGAGAGAAGTCTCAATTTGGATTTTTTTTTTGTTTTTTTATAAAGTCCTCAGTTCACTGAACCTGGACATTAAGTGCCCAGGAACTGATTTTCAAGATGTCAAAGAAATGAAGAGTTCTCTCCAGAGTGGGTAGAAAGAAGCCTAAGCTATTAAGAATGGATGATGGTTACATTCCAGTCTATTCGCCTGTCAAGATTGCCCACACAGAAGGAACAGATACACACATCTCTTTGGTGTGTCATAGCCTTCAGCCCTTCCAATCCCTGACACACCAGTTTCCATCACAGCAGACTGAGTGGATGAGAAGCCTCAGAACCAATCACAGAATCTCATTTATTTCCTCATTCCTTTTCATTCTTCAGCCAGGGACAATGCTTCAGTATGGAGAAGGACAAATGGGAAAAGGAGAGCTATAAGCCAGATGCTCCTATATACATAAGTCCCATTATTTCTTGATTATGGAAATTTTTGCTGTAGATACATATTAAACATTAGCACATGAGGGAGAAGATGGGAAGACAGGAGTAAGGAGTACTAGGGCAACTTTAAGGTTACTGACTTCAGGAAGATTATAAATGCTTCAAGGAAGTTGTTAGCATAATCAAGGAGGGAGGGCAACAGCTGTCTCCAATAACTGGAACAAGAAGACCAGCCTCTCTCTGACCCTGAAGCTGCCTACAGGCAATAGATAAAACCAGGGAGATCCAGACCTTCTGGACTGATGTTCCCAAATTGGCCCCAATACTTTGTGGCTCCACAGCTTAGTTTGTTGAAAAGAATGAAGTCAAGAGAGCCAAATAACATCACTATAGTTCATAAAGCTGGAAAGAATCTTGCAGATTATTTAGTCCCAACTCTTCATTTTATAAATCAGTAAAGTGAAGTGAAATTATTTTTCCAGGGTTACAAAAGGAAAACATGGCAGAACTGGGATTCAAAGAGATGGGATCAGGTTTTCAAACTCCAAATCCAGGGCTTTTTAATAAGCATAATGGCAAAAAATATAGGGAACTAAGCCAAATATCTAAAAATTAGAGCCATTCCCCAACTGATAAATGGTCAAAGAACATAAACAGGCACTTTTCATAAAAAGAAATCAAAGCTATCAATACATTAAAAAATGTTCTAAATCACTATTGATTAGAGAAATGCAAATTAAAACAACTCTGAGGTACCGCCTCACACCTATCAGATTGATTAACATAACAGAAAAGGAAAATGACAGATGCTGGAAGAAATGTGGAAAACAGGTACACTAATATACTGTTTGATGGAATTGTGAATGATTTTGACCATTCTGGAGAACAATTTGGAGCTATGCCCAAAGAACTAAAAAAAAAAAAACTGTGTGTATATATACCCTTTAACCCAGCAATACTACTGCTAGGTCTATATCCCAAAGAGATTTTAAAAAAGGGGGAAAGGACCTATAAGTACAAAAATAGTTATAGCAGCTCTTTTTGTGGTGGCATAGAATTGGAAATTGAGGGGATGCCCATCAATTGGGGAATGGCTGAACAAGTTGTGATATATGGTTATGATAGAATGCTACTGTGCTATAAGAAATGATATGCAGGATGGCTTCAGAAAAACCTAGGAAGACCTATATAAACTGATGCAGAGTAAAATGAGCAGAACGAGGAGAGTACTGTACATAGTAATCACAATATTGTAACTATAATCAACTGTGAAAGTTACTCTGATGAATACAGTGATCCACAGTTCCAAAGGGCTTATGATAAAAATGCTAATTACCTTCAAAGAGAGAACTAATGAACTCTAAGTGCAGATTGAAGCATATTTTTAACTTTTTTTGCAACACAGTTAACACAGAAATATATTTTATATGACTTCACATGTATAATGGATTCATATTGCTTGCCTTCTCAATGGATGGAAGCGGGGCTGAAGGGAGGGAGAGAACTTGGAACAAAAAGTAAAAAATCAATGTTAAAAGTCATCAGAGTTGCTCATCTTTACATGGAACTTAAAAGTTTACAAAGTACTTTCCTTTCAGAAGAACTCAGTCACTCTCAGAAACCACTAATTGATCAGGGATGGGGAGGGCTTAGGGGTGGTGGTGGTAATATTCTTCTCTCATACTACATTATTGCAAACTTGTTCCATTCTAGCCTCAGTACAATTCTGTAATCTGTTTACCTTTGTGACTTTCCCTGTGTGTTGGTGCTTATGATCCTCCAAGTTGTGTGTGTCTCCAAGAAAGTCTGGTGCATTAGGTTAGGCTACAACCTGCCTGAGGTCTTACACACAGAATACACCAAAGGGCCAGGTGACAGTGACTTTGCACCATGAGATTAGAATGGCAGCTGCATTCTCCACACCTTCAGCTCCTTCCCTATTCTCTCAGGTATGCCTATGTCAGAGGTTGTGGGACCCTCACAAAAGTGGGCAAGAGATTAGAAAGGATATATTTGGTCTCCCAATTTAGCACCATCAAAACATACAAGTATTTGAGCAATTTCTTAATTCAGTAATAATCATTAAAGACACTGTTGTTTTAACCAGTTATGTTTTAGTTAGTTCTTATTCTATGATCATGGACATGGCAAAGCTTTATCTCAGCTTCTTCATCTTTAAAATAGGAATTATAATTCCAAGATTAATATGAGAATTAAATGAAAATTAACTTTGGACTATGAATGAACTTGAAAATATGCCTCCAAATTAAGTCAGTTATAGTTTCAGTTATAATGACACTGAAAAAATGAGCATGTATCTTAGAACTTAGAGATGGAAGGGACCTTAGATCTACTCTAGCCTCAACATGAAGTATGACTCCAATAATTCAGACAAGTCATCTAGCCTTTGTTTAAAGACCTCCAATGATAGGAAATCTACAGTCTCTGGAGGTGGCTCATTCTGTTGTTTGAGTAGTTCTAATTGTTAGGAAGTTTTTCAACACAATTCAACATGTATTAAATACCTACCATCTGTGAGGTTTGATACCAGATGCTGGGGTCCCTGAGATAAAAAAGATACAGCCCCTGCCTTCAAGGGACTTACAAATGGGTTCATTCTTATATTGTCAATCAACCAGTACCTAGTGTGTATCAGACATTTTGCTAGGCACAATTGATACAAAAACAGAAGTGAAATAATCCCTTTCTTCAAAGGGACCAAATGAATGAAACTGAAATAGACCTTTCTCTTGCAAACAAAACACTGGTCCTACTTCTACCTTCAGGAGCCAAACAAAGCAAATCAATCACACTTCAAATATTTAAAGACCACTACCTCATTCCTCTCCCCAATCCTTCACTTCTTCAGATTAAAAATCCCCAATCTGATGGCCAACACCCATATGGCAGTTTTTCATTCCTTCTCTCTCTGAACTGCTTTCCTGTGGAAATATTCCAGCCTACCCATGTCCAAATGTGACACCCAGGTCTGGAAACAATGCTCTAGAAGTGGTCTACTCTAAGACACAATTCAGTGGGACTAGCATCTCCTTTGTTCTAAAAATCAGAGCGAAGACCTAATTAGCCAAGGTAATTACCAAGACAAAAGAAAAGCTGTATCATTTGGGAAAACATCACTACTTCAACTAAATAATCACTGTTCCTACTGCCTGACACACTGGGATTTTTATCCTGAACTCCAGAAATTAAATCTCCTGAAAAATGTTCCTTACCCTTCTTCCAAGGGAAAAGGCTAGGTTATTGAGATAGTAATTAGAGTCCATTTTTGATAGAACTGAAATGGGAAACACAAGCCAGTCCTCCAATTGGCATTTTGGAATTGATGGATAACTTTTAAAGCAAGAAAGGAGAAGCCAGGAAGAGAATTCAGCGAAGGGAAGAGAAATAGGAAGAAAATTAATCCAATCTCCAGATTGATAGAGTGCAGAAAGTACAGCTAATGTGGAAGTTAAGGGAAATCATTAACCTGACATGTCGTGAGTCAGGAAAACTCCAAAAAGAGTTCAACAAGTTTAAGAAATGGATCAAATGTTATAAAAGGGTTCAATATAGATATGAATATAAGCATTGATATGGATATAGATAAATTTTGTTGGTTTTGGTGCTGTTCAGACATTTTAGTCATGTCCAGTTCTTTGTGACTCCACCTTGGGGTTTTCTTGGCAACAATACTGGAATGGTTTGCCATTTTCCTCTCTAGTTCATTTTACAAACGAGGGAACTGAGGCAAATAAGGTTAAGTGACTTGCCCAGGGTCATATATCTAGTAAGTATCTGAGACCAAATTTGAACTCAGGCAGACGAGTTTTCCTGACTCCTGACCTGTCACTCTATCCACTGCACCACCTAGCTGCCACATAGATAAATTTGGTAAACTATAAAATGCTATTTTAATGTTAGTTATTACTATTGGCTAAAGAAGTAAACATCCCATTTTAATCTCTTTTGGTCAGTCCACAGTTAAACCTTTTCCTTTTTGAACACCACATTTTAAGAACATTGACACTCTGGAGCATGTCCAGGAGAAGGTAACTGGAATCAATCATTCATTCTTTCAACAAACATTTATTAAGTGATAACTATATACAGAGGAAGCAACATAACATAGTAAGTTAGAAAGCCAGCTGTGGAGTTGGGAATACCTGAGATCAAGTCCCATCTCTGACACATCCTGGGTTTTTGACCCTTTCGTGTCCCAGGCAACTCTTTAAGATGGCAAATTATAGCTTGGCTGTGGATCTGCATTCTTAGAGAGGGTTTTCTCATAGAAAGCTCCTTACACCAGGGAAATCATAGGTCCAAAGTGGGAGGGAGAAAGTGGAGAAGGGAGGGAGGGGGAGGGAGAGAGAGACAGAGACAGAGACAGAGAGAGAGAGAGTACATATAGAGACATTATGCTAAACCCAGGAGGGATAGAAAGATAAATAAGACAATGTCTCTGGCCACTAGAAACTTATAATCTACTAGGGGTAGTAAGATATGCACAGACATAAATGTAAAACAAATCTGAATATGATAAATGAGAATGTACAATCAAAATGGTATGAACTCAGATGTGAAAGGGTTACTAACAACAACAAGGGGGTTCAGGTAAGACTTTTAGGAAGCGTAGGCATGTAAGCTGGGCTTTGAAGGACCAATTATATCTGAACAAGTAGAGATGACAAAGGAATAGATTGGAATAATGAATACTGTGGACAAAGGCAGGAAAAAGCAAGGGAATATTAAAAAAAAAGTGAGTAACCCAATTTGACTGAACACACGTCTCTTGAGGGCACAGGAGTATAATGTGAAATAGGTGTGGAGAGGTAGGTTGGAGGCAGATTATGGAGAGCTTTGAATGGCTAAGGAGCTTCTAAATAATTTAGTATGTAATATGGATTTGCTAAAGGCTTTTGAGCATTGGAATGGCATTGTTAGAATTGTGTATTATGTGAAAAGTTACCTCTAGGGTATCTGCACTGGCTGGCACTAATATGTTAATACCCTGGGAGCAGGGTCCCCCTCCCCCTCCCCAGCCCCAGGCTGCTTGAAGAGGGACAAACCAGACCAGATTAAAAATAGAGCAAGTCAAAGCTTCTGTGTTATTCAATAGTGGAGTCAAGCCAGGGAATGACTTTTGTACTTCTAGCTGGGACTATATAAGGAGACCCAGGTTTTTTTTTTTTAAAGAAAGTTGTAAAGTGCTTACCATGTATTCAGCAATGTGCTAGGTACTGAGAGGTGGTGGCAGAGAGAAGCACAAAAGAAGTAAGTGTCAGAATCCCTGCTCTCAAGAAGTTTACAGTCTGGTTTTGTAGGTAACATGGAAAGTTATGGATACTGGATGAGAGAGTTGACATAGTGCTGTCCAATTTCAGTGCTCTAATTTCTGCTGTATTGATTCCATTCTGTAATTGACCTTATTCCCTATTTTGTCAAGCCACATTTCTCAGTTCTGGAGCTAAACTCAAGAATGCAGTTGCCCGTTCTAGCTAGTGTAAAAGTATGGTTGGAAGGGAATGTTGTTACCACTCACACAAGTTAGCCCCTAGGACATCTGCTTGTTGTCTGTAAACCCCAACCAGCTTCATCTGGTGCCACCCTCCACAAAAGGAAAGTCTTCTGTCCTTGCCTCTCCTTGTGCTATTAGAAGAAGTCCGGGGCAGCTAGGTGGTGCAGTGGATAGAACACGGGCCCTGAAGTCAGGAGGACCTGAGGTCAAATCTGGCCCCAGATCAAACACTTGACACTTACTAGTTGTGTGACCCTGGGCAAGTCACTTAACCCCAATTGCCCCCCCCAAAAAAAAAGAAGTCTGATCTCCCCTTGGTGGAGATCAAACCAAGTGGTTCAGGTCTCCTAGCCAAGATTACAAGAAGCAGATGAATCTTATAAAACAATTAATATTTCTTAGTTGTCAGAGAGGGGAGTGATTAGCCACATATGAATACCAGGCATTTTCCTAAGTATAGCCAATTGTAATGTTCTTTAACTACCCAGACCCCCTACTTTCCTGCAAGGCTATAAAAGGGACCCCCCTTATTATGGGGGTCATTGACTTTACTGAGGTTGCCAGTCTGACCTTCTTTGTTAACAGTTATACATGTCACTGTTAATAAACTGTTTTTGCTTGGAGAAGGTACCTCAGTTTACAGGATAGTATGGATTAAAGTAGTACAGGATAAGGGCAGGAAGACTGGTTAAAACATTACCACAGCATTTTGGGTGAGAAGTAATGAAGGTCTGAAGTAGGACAATAACAGTAATGATGTGAATAATAGAATTGATAAGACTGGTTGCTAACTGGATAATGTGGGACAATGAGAAGGAGTCAAAGATGGCTCTAAGGTGATGAGCATTGAAATGTAGGAGGGAAATTGGTGCCATTGACACAGACAAAGAAGTCAAGAAGAGGAGGGGATTTGCAAGGAAAGATGATTGTTTCATTTTCAGACATGTTGAGCTTGAGGTAGCTGCAGAATATCAAAGTGAGGATATCCTTTCAGCCACTGGAAATGTCTCAGTCACAGAAGAGATGTGAGTTAAAGACATCAACTTAAAAGTCTTTTGCTTAGAAGTAAGAGTTAAAGCTGGGAAAGTAAATGCAATTTCCCAGGGAGTGGGTCTGGAAAGAAGATAGTCCCCTGTCGCCCTACTTCTTCTGTGGGACACGGGTTCCCTTTGGCAGCCTCCTCTCCCTCCCCCCATCCCAGCACCCCAACAATTCTTCAGCTTCCAGGTTCTGCCAGCAGTGACTGAATCATTTATTTTACCTTCCATTGTTTTCTTACTTAAAATCGTAACTTCTAGAATATTAGCACTGGAAGGGCCTTTGGGTGGCACTATTGGTATAGTCCCTGAAGCTCCCAGGTCCTGACCTCAGGAAACCTCCCCAGGAGCTGAGATCACTGGCGTGTGTCACCACATCTGGCTTTAAAAACTTCTTGTGGAAGTACACAGAGATACAGATGCAATCAAATATTTATACAGTCCCTGTATAAGCCATTCCTCTAGGTGCTTGCAAGACTAAAGTACAACATGGAGATCCTTGGACCTAATGAGCTTGTAATTTAGTTGTGAAGACAAGGTACACACTCCAAAGTTAAATAATAATAAAAGATAGCAGCAGCAACAGCTCAAGAAAACAGCCGGAGTGCCGTCCCAGAGCAACACTGAGATTCATTGCCAGGATGTCGCCCAGTCTCACTCCCTCAGAAAGCGGCTGCTGTTAGTCACAGCAAATTTGCCTATCTAGGTTTCATAATGACAGCACAACCAGTTATCTGCCCTAGCTGAAGTCTGAAAGGGCTGAAGCTCAGGGACTGATCAGCTTCTGCAGGCAGAGCCCGTTCATCTTCTGTTTGCAGTATATATCCTGTTTCTCTAATACTTCCCACATCCCACATCCCAGGAACCAGCTGCTCCTTCCGCACTGTGCCCCAGGCAGACAGTTCCCAGCCTCAGGCCACCTGTCACTCCACACCGTTCCCTCTTCCCATTGTCAGTCCAATGAAGCAGCTTTTCTATTGGCCAAAAAGTTTCCCATTGGGTGATTTCAGGTCTGTACCTTCCGGATTAAAAGCCATTTGCCATCCGTTAATGTTGCTGCCCCAGAGACCTGAGATCGCTGTCCAATTTCCAATGTCACCTGCAGTTAACAGCACAGAGCACTGAGCTAGAATCCTTTTTGGAGAGACAAACCAGTAAATCCATTTAGGTGTTACTACGATCCCAGAAGTCTGAGGAGAAAACACAATGTATGACAGGTTTTAGCACTAATTTCAGCCTGAACATTTTCTGTGGTGTCATTATCCTGTACATGGAGCTTCTGGGGAGGAAGGTGCAGACATTTATAATCTTGCCATTACCCATATATTCCACTTCCTTGATGGAGAAATCCAAAATTCTTTGATTTGATCATCTGTTATCATTCTCTTCCTCCCTATGCTTCTCCCCATTAAATCTGTTCTTCCTCTTCACTGTGACTTTCAGGTTCTTTTCCCCTCAGTTTTCTCCCAGATTATCATATGTGCTCTGGACTCAGTTTCCTCCTTTCTCTGTCTTGACCAGTTCAATAGTACAGCTGTCCTCTACTCTCTAATCTTTCACCCCTTGTCCTGTTGCCATTCATGTCTTGCCAAACCCCACCACTGTCCCAACATCCACCTCCACTATTCCTCTGCGTGGCATGCGAAGCAGGACTGGAGAGAGTTACACAAAGGTGCTAACTAGGTCCATGGCAGATTTGTTCCCTAATCTTAAATAGGCCCTCCTTACAGCAAGGCAATCCTTTTGTTTCTTCCTAGTTTATTCTCTTTTGCATTCCCCCACAGTCATTATCCTAAAGGTCCCCTCTGTCTTCAGAAATCCCCTACCATCCCCTCTCCACATCCTCGTACCTAAAGACCTCAACACATTCATTACTAAGTAAAGAGGTCATTTGACAAAAGCTCCCAGTATATTTCAACCCCCCTTTAACAACTTCCCCTGTGATTTCCAACCTTTATTCCAGTCACTGACAAAGAGGTAGCGCTTTTCACCAGATTCAATCCATTTATAAGTACCCTTGATCCCCTTCTGCCCCAACAATCATCCCCTCTCACACATACATCTTTAATCTTTGCTATTGTTATTGTTCAGTCATTTCAGTCATGTCCCACTTTGGTGTTTCTGTTGCAAAGATGCTGGAATGGTTTACCATTTCCTTGTCTAGCTAATTTTGCAAATGAGGAACTGAGGCAAATAGGGTTAAGTGATTTACCCAGGGTCACATAGCTAGTAGGTGTCTGAGGCCAGATTTGAACTCAGGAAGATAAGGCTCCCTGAATCCAGACCCAACAGTCTATCCGCAACACCGTCTACCTACTAATTCCTTCCATGTCACCTTTAAACACAGCTGCATATCTCCTATTCTCAAAAAATAAATCCCCACTTAACTTTAATATCTTTTTTATTAATTTATTTTAATTTATCAACAATCACTTCTATAAGCTTTTGAGTTTTAAATTTTTCTCCCCCTTCCTTTCCGTCTCCCTCCCCAAGACGGCATGCAATTTGATATAACTGATAAATGGTCAAAGGATGTGAACAGGCAGTTCTCAAATGAAGAAATTAAAGCCATCTATAGCATATGAAAAAAATGCACTAAATCACTATTGATTACAGAAATGCAAATCAAAACAACTCTGAGGTACCATATCACACCTATCACATTGGCCAACATGACAAAACAGGAAAATGATAAATGTTGGAGAAGATGTGGGAAAATTGGAACACTAATGCATTGTTGGTGGAGTTGTGAAATGATCCAATCATTTTGTAGAGCAATTTGGAACCAAAAGGCTATAAAAATGTGCATACCATTTGACCCAGCAATAGCACTTCTAGGGCTGTATCCCAAAGAGATCATACAAGTGGGAAAAAGCCCCACATGTACAAAAATATTTATAGCAGCTCTTTCTGCGGTGGCATAGACTTGGAAATTGAGGGAATGCCCATCAATTGGGGAATAGCTGAACAAATTGTGGTATATGAATGTAATGGAATACTATTGCGCTATAAGAAATGAACAGGCAGACTTCAGAAAAACCTGGAAAGACTTGTCTGGACTGATGCTGAGTGAAGTGAACAGAACCAGGAGAACATCGTGCACAGTAACAGTCACGTTGTGTGATAACTAACATTGATAGACTTAGCCCTTCTCAGCAATGCAAGGATCTAAGACATCTCTAAAAGTCTCAAGATGGAGAATGCTATCCACATCCAAAGAAAGAACTATGGAGTTTGAATGCAGATTGAAGCATATTATTTGCTCTTTTTTTTCTTCTGTTTTCTCTTCTCTTTCTTATGGTTCCTCCTATTGGTTCTAATTCTTCCTTACAATATCACTAATGTGAAAATATGTTTAATAGGACCCTAATATCTTCTAAAGCTATCATCCTATATTTCTTCCTCCTTTCACAGCCACATTCCTAGAAGAAATTGTCTTCTCTTGCTGCCATTTCCTCTCTTCTCATTCATTCATTTCTCAACCCTTTCCATTCTGGTTTCTTACCCTCTTCACTCAACTGAAACTACTCTCTCCAAAGTTACCATTGATCTCCTGGTTACTAAACTAGATGACTTTTTTTCCAAATCCTCATCCTTTCTGATTCCTCTGCTGCACTGGCCAGTGTTGACCTCCTCCTGGATAATGTTTCTTCTTTGGGTTTTTGTGACATTGATCTTTCCACCATACCATACTTTGAATAGTTGTGTTTGTTAAAGTGGCTCTTCTGTCTACATCTCTCACAGCTCCTTGGCTAGATCATCATCTGCATCATGGCCCCTAACTTTGGGTGCACTCCAGGGTTCTGTCCTTGGCCAAGGTCTTTCTACATTCTCATTTAATGGCTGGTACTTGGTAAGCTCTGAATCAATACTTATCCATTCATTCATTTATTCTTTGGTGACCACATCTGCTCCTTTGGGTTCAATATTATCTTTAGACAGACAAAGAGATCACAAGCATCTATATCCAGGCCTGGTCTCTCTCCTGAGCTTTAGTCCTCTTTGTCCATCAGACATCACTTGGCCAACACCCTAATTTGAGCCTTCATTATCTCTTGCCTCTTCATTAGCCTCCTGGTCTTGAGTCTCCCCTCTCCATTTCATTGATCTTACAGGTGCCAGAGGGATAGTCTTAAAGCACAGGTGTGACCACGTCACTCACTTATTCAATAAACTCCAGTGACTCCCTATGAATTCAAGGTCAAATAAAAACTCCTCTGTTTGGCTTTCAAAGCCCTTCACATTGGATCCCACCTGCCCTTCGAGCATCCTTATACACTTATCCCCTTCATATACATCCTAATCCAAAGTGGCATTCTTAGAGTTCCTCACATGGCGCTCTCCCTCCTGTCTTTGCCTTTGTTCTGGCTGCACCCCAGGCCTGGCACGTTCTTCCTTCCTACCTCCACCTCTTAGAACCCCTACTTTCTTTCAAATCTCAGATCAAGTACTAGCACGAGAGTTTTCCAGATTTCCCCAGCTGCTAATGCCTCCCACACCCCCCAGTTCTTGATCTCGGAAAGCAGTGAATGCTTTCTAAGATATTATTTCTATCTGTGAGTCCGTGGCCTTCCTCTTGACAGAATAGCTGGTTTGTTTGGGGTGAGCTGCGTGTGTACATGGACTTGAGAGGCCATGGCGTGTCCTATAGTTGTGTGTGTGTCTGTGTGTCTGTGTCTGTGTATGTGTGTGTATACACACACACAGAGAGAATGCCCCAAAAGTCTTAGTATATTAAGCCTTTGTAGCTTATGACTGCACTAACTCTTTTGAGACACCCTGTAATTGTGTATTAATTGTGAGAAATCACACTAGTTTTCCATTTTGGAATGGTATGTCTTTGAAGTACATTCCACTCTTTAAAAAAATATAAGATCTTTTTTGTTGTTGATTAATCATGTCCAACTCTTCATGATCCCATTTGGGGTTTTCTTGGCAGAGATACTGGATTGATTTGCCATTTCCTTCTCCAGCTCATTTTACAGATGAGGAAACTGAAGCCAACAGGGTTAAATGACTTGCCCAGAGTCTCACAGCTAGTAAGTATCTGAGGCTGGGTTTGAACTCAAGTCCTCCTGACTCCAGGGACAGCACTCTCTTCACTGAACCACTTAGCTTTTCCGTGAATATAGCCAGAAGTATGGAAATCATGCCTTCTTAATTTTCTGGAAATTGTTAAATGTCCTAACCATTGTACCTATAATTCAACAACATTCAATTCAAAGGTCATTTTTCAAACACCTACTATGTATGAGGCGTGGGTTTTAATAAAAATTAAACTTCATCAGACTATATTCTACATTTTTGGTTCAGAAAATGGAGTTACTCTAGCTAAGTATATACAAGCATATGTATATACTCCTGGGTGGTCAGTCTTGTGGGTCCATCCCAATTACTAGTTCTTTTTACCAGTGCACTTCTTGATGACATAGCTATGAGGCATCTAGTAGCCTTGGCCATTGTGAGCTGGAAAGAGCATGTTAGCAATTTTATGGCTCAGAATTTCTCATTTTTATCAGATTCTTCCTCATCAGTAGCTTATCTAATTAAGGTATCAGGCCCTTGAGTCTATAGTTAAAAATGATTCCCACAAATACAGTTTCTGATGGGCAAAAGGCAGCACTAGACTGTGTTCTGGGCCTGGAGTCAGGACACTGGGTTCTAATTCCTAAGCTAATACTTATTAACAAGTCATTTAATTTTTCTTAATCTCCATTTCCTCATCAGTAAATTGGTGATAATATCAACCACACAGGGTCATTATGATGAAAATACTACATAAAAAAACTCCCTCTTCCTGCTATTAGCTTTCTCTCCGGCTCACAAGCCAACAGAGTCTCCTCTAGGAAAAGAAAAAAATCTTGAAGGTCAATGGCAAGTGCCAGACTCGTCTGATTCCCTGCCATTCTCCTGTGGATGTGATACTTCTGGGGATCTGTTTACTGGAGTTGAACCTACTTGACTGCCAACCTCAGGCAGTCAATCCCCTCCACAGAGGAGAAAATCACTTCTGTGGTGACGGGAAGCTAATTTATTACCCTAATAGCTTGTAGCCTAATAACAAATGGTGGTTTCATGGCTGTCTCCCCAACTAATAAATGTTCCATGAATAATTAAAACTCTTTTAGCTGTGCCATAAAGACTTCCCCCTCCTCTGCTAGGCATTCAGCCAAGAGCTGGGCTTTACAAGGCATGTGCCCATACATCCTCCCACAGAACCGGGTCTCTGGCACAAAGCAAGACATAGAAAGGTTCAAAGGGGAGGAAAAGCAGAAAGAGGCACCAGAGGAAGGAAAAATATAAAAGCTCCAATAGATCATAGGGATGGAAAATTCCCTAATGGAGGGAGTTGGAGCCGTGCGAGAGGCCCTCAGCATCCTGTGTCACGCGGTACTTCATTTATTTGGTTCACAGAGATAGACAATGCAGAAATTGACTGTAGACCAGAGACTGAAGCTTCTAAATAACCATATTGGATGGGAGGTTGGGGGAGGAAAGAGGAGGAGGAGAGATTGAAGGGAGTCTCTGTTGTAGAAGTAAATGCATTCTGAGGTGCTATTTCTATCTCTCTACGAGCAAATACAAAGATGTCTTCTTCTCTCCCCCATTACCTACCAAATCCCAAATCCTAAAAAAATAACTGGTTTGTTTTGGATGGCTGCTCATATTTGGGGGAGTATCCCAAACAAACATCAATTAAAAATTAGGTTTCTTTTCCCCACAAACTCAGTATTATGTGAGTGCAAAGGGGATGGGGTCTTTGTCTACCCCCATTCCTAAATAACACACCTTCTGACACCTCCTGCCAGCCTCAGACCACTTGGGACTCCAAAGAGTCAGTTAGTGGCCCTCCATGAAATCATCAGGCCCTGGAGTAAAGGATTGGATAGTGGAATTCATAAAAATCATCTCCCACCTAGTTTATTATCACCTGCACATCATGCCTCCACTCCAGCGCATCATCCCTTTTGCCCCTTCCCCCAGTGGAACCCTGGACTTTACTTCTGCAGCTCCTGGTTCTGATAGGTGAGTTTTCACTTTAATTTTCCTGGAACCAGCGCCAACCTCTTCCCAGATATCTCTACATCATGCTGTACCCTCCACCCATTTTCCAGATCTACTGAATGTGCTGTCTTCCCTCTGTTAGAATGTAAGTTCCTTGAAGGCAGGAACCATCTTGCTTGTTTGAACTTGTATTCCCAGTTCTTAATGCCTAGAACATAGTAATATATGTTTGAAATATTGTTATATATCAATATATTAATTAATGTATGATAAATTATAGCATATAGTATTATAAATAACAAATGCATTATATATAATATCATATAGTAATAATATAGTAATAAAAGCTCTACCTATCCTCAAAAAAATCAACATTTATGTAATATCCTCACTTACATTATCTCATTTGATCCTCACAACACTCATAGGAGGTGAACACTATAGGTATTACAATTCCCATTTAATAGATAAGAGGCAGTGTGGTGTAAAAGATACGGAGCTGGCCTCAAAGACTAGAGCCCTTGATTAGAGTCCTGCTTTCGACATGTGATGGCTGCGACCCTAGGAAATTCATTTAACTTTCCAGTTAATTAATGTTTAGTACCTTCTCTCTACTAGCTCCACTTTATCCTGTGTGTATTGTTTGTACCTAGCTGTTTCCATGCTGTATCCCCCACTAGACTAGGAGTTCTTTGAGAGCAAAGGTTGTTTTTTTGCCCTTTTTTGTATCCCAGGGGTTCTTAGCAAAGTGCCTGGCCCATAATAGGAGCTTAACAATACTTAACTGCTTAATGTCTAATAAGTGCTTATTGATTGGTTCAGTATTCTAAGCAATTTTCTCAGCCTGTAAGTTGCAGAGTAGGGGGTGATTTGCATTGGTAGAAGGAGTTTCCTTACCTAGGAGTTCCTTATACCAATGAAATCACAGATTCAAATCCTGTCTCTACAGCTGAGGAAACTGAGCCTCAAAAAAAAAAAATGCCTTGTCAAGGTCACATAAGCTAGTGAGTGCCAGAGGCAGGATTCAAACCCAGTGCTCTCCTGACTCCAAAGTCAGAGTCATCAAGTCCAGACAGGGCTCTTTCTATTACACCATAAATTGAAATGTCATGACATGTTCTCCCCTGATTTCTGTCCCTTATATAGATTCACTGTCCTATTTGACAAGGTTTGAACAGTGATAAATAAAGTACTGACTACAGTGCCAGGCTAGGAGAGGTGACTCTCCCAGTTCCCCAAAGCCTTCATCAAGCCTCCTGTAGATTCTAGAGGTTTGGGGAGAGGCTAAGCCTTGAGTGCAGTGTAAACAGTGTCTGTGGTAATGTCTCCAGAGTAACCTGGGAGAAGGTGGAGAGAAGGTGAAGGCAAGGTCATGGAATATCAAGAAATATGTTGGCTCAGGATCTTGTTAAATATTTCTGAATCAGATGTTGGTGATAATCCTCAATAGGGTACACATTAAGTCAAATCTTCTGCTGTTCAGTCATATCCAACTCTTCATGACCCCATTTGGGGTTTTCTTGGCAAAGATACTGGAGTGGTTTGCCATTTTCCTTCTCCAGCTCATTTTACAGATGAGGAAACTGAGGCAAAGATGGTTAAGTGACCTGCCCAGGGTCATACAGCTAGTGTCTAAGGCCAGATTTGAATTCAGGTCCTTCTGATTCCAGAGCTGGCACTCCATCCACTGTGCCACCTAGCTGCCTTCTTTGTGTCCCTGGTACCTAAGAAATGTATGTTGAATGCTTGAAAAAATAGATGGAAATTCTCCAGGAGAGAAGGCAGGGAAAAGGATGTCATAAGAGCTGTCTTCAAGTACAAGAAGGGCTGTTATATGGAAGAGAGATTATATTTGTTCTATTTTACCTTAGAATTTGGAGCAATGACTGTAAAGTGCAAAGAGGCAAATGTAACTTCATATCAGGAAAGCCTTCCTAACAATTACAAGTGTCCAAAAAATGGCATGGACTGTGTCAGAATGTAATGGCTTCGCCTTCCTGGAGCTATACAGGCAGAGGCATGATGGCCATTTGTTGGGTGTATTGCAAGGAAGAGTCTTTTTCAGATATTAGGTTGGACTGCTGAGCTCCTAAAATTAATTGATTCGGAATTCCCTGAAATTCTCTGATGCTTTCATCTGATGTAGTTACTCTAGTGGACAAAGACCACATGTTAAGAGTATCAGCCATCATGGGGATGTTTGGGAATTGTTTCAGATCCATGTGGTTCTCCACATCCTCTGTTTGTTTTCAGGCTATCCCATCACCATCACTGCAAAAGAAGGAGGAGATGGTATCAAAACTGGGGCCATTTTGTATTCTTGTCCATTTCAAAGGGCAGCCTCTGGTAGTGATCTGCACCCCAGCTGGACTGATGATCCCATTCCACACAGTCTGTAGCTAACTCAGTTCTCTAGCTTAATAGATCTGCCCAAACATTGCAGAACCCAAGGTCACTCCCTCCCCACCCTACATTGAGACAACAGAGGCAGCCTCTGGAGGAGGAAAGCAGGTTATGATGAAATTAAAGGTAGCAGGATGAAAAGAAAGGGCAGGTAGGTGGTCCAGTGGCTAGAGCACCAGCCCTGGAGTCAGGAGGATCTGAGTTCAAATCCAGCTTCAAACATTTACTAGCTGTGTGACTCTGGACAAGTCACTTACCCCTGCTTGCCTCAGTTTCCTCATCTATAAAATGAGCTTGGAAAGAAAGTGTCAAACTACTTCAGTATCTTTGCTAAGCAAACCCAAAAATTGGGTCACAAAGAGTCAGACACAACTAAAACAAGACTGAACAACAACAATGAATGATGAAAAGAAAGGCCCATAGACTTTCTCCCTACTGCTCCTCAAGACATTTTATGGGAGTGGCAGGTAGAGATGAAAAACTAAGATCCCTGTCTGTATAGGACAAAAATGTATGCTGTTACCTGATTCCCACATTCAATTTAATCCTATCAATTACAAGAGTTCAATTGTGAGACAATTCCTTTTAAGCAATAATTTGAGGCTGCAGTATCATTATATAAATGGATGGATATCAGATAAGGAAGGCAACTTTTCTCCCCCAAGGATACCTTATCTGGTTTCAGTGTAATAACAATTCAATTGGGTGCATGTAACAGGAGTATATCCACACATTCAGTCTGGCTCTGTGGGATCACCTCTAGTACATATGTTTTTAACTTGAATTCATCTGGCTGCAAATAATCGTAGTCTTTTTTTGTTTGTTTGTTTGCTTGTTTGTTATTGCTAGGCAATGGGGTTAAGTGACTTGCCCAGGGTCACACAGCCAGTGAGTGTTATGTGTCTGAGGCTGGATTTGAACTTAGGTCCTCCTGAATCCAGGGTCAGTGCGCTATCCACCGCCACCTAGCTGCCTCTTTAATAACCATCATCTTATGCAATCCTCTGAGCCGTAGATGCAGGATTTAGAACTGAAAGCTGCCCTAGAGGCAGCCAGTCCTCCATCATCAGCAAACAAACATTTATTAAGTGTTTACTGTGTGCTAAGGGCAGCTGAGTGGCCTGGAATCAGAAAGACTCCCCTTTCTGAGTTCAAATCTGGCCTCAGACACATATTGGCTGTGTGATCTTGGACAAGTCACTTACCCTTGTTGGCCTCAGTTTCCTTATCTATAAAATGATCTGGAGAAGGAAATGTCAAACCACTCTAGTATCTCTGCCAAGAAAACTCCAAATGTGGTCACAAAAAGTAAGACACTACTAAACAACTGCTATGTGCCAAGCACTATACTAAGTTCTAAAGATATAAAGAAAAGGGAAAAATAGCCCTTGCCCTCAAAGTGCATACCTTCTAATTGGGGAAGCAACACACAAATAACAATGTCCATTGAAGATATACATGAGGTGGGAAGCACCTGGTCCAAACATCTCATTTTATAGATGAGGAAATGTTGGGTCCTGACCAACTGACTTGGTCAAAGTCAAACAAGTGCTGAGTACCAGAGCCTGCCCTGGAACCAAGGTCCTTCGACTCCCAGCTCAGCTTTCTTTCTACCATGCCATGCTGCCTCTCCCTGGAATGGGGTGAAAAGTTGATCGCCTGAAATACAATCTAAAAAAAAGTACAAATCAGGCCAAGAACTTAAGCTACCAGAAAATGTCAAGATCTCCCTGAAATATGTCAAGCACAAAATTGAGTTCTAAAAGCCCCGACCTGCCCCGAGTTAGACTGTAGATTGAATGTCATGGGGCTGGCTTCTCCACAGTTCATGGCAATTTAATAATGTAGCCAGAACAACAGAACACCACATCCCATGCTCCAATCACGACCCTCCACAGACTCAAAGAAAGGAATTGATAGAGAGAGTTGTAGAGCTAGGAGAATTTAGGGATAGCCCAATGCTCTCATTTACCCAAGAGAAACTGAGGTCCAGAGTGGGAAAAATGACTGGTCTAAGGTCACATTGCTGATGGCAAAGCTAGGCCTCAAAAATTCAAATCTCCTGGGCCAGGACTCTTTCTGTTATAACAGAAAGTTCTCTGCAAAATTTAGGAAATGAAGTAGGTTTGAGTATTTGTACTTCATTGCCATTCAGTAAATATCCTTTCTGTCATCCCCTACTTAGGCCACTGTTCCTTCTCTCCTTGACCATCATATTGTTGTCCTATATGCTTCCAGTTTCTCCACGGCTCATTTACACCACTGTGAAGGTAACTCTTCTGACGTACAGGTTTCACGTCTCTCCTTTGCTCAAAGACTTTCAATGGCTCCCTGTTGCCTGTAGAATAAAACACAGACTCCTTATCCTGGAATGCAAGGCTCTCCACAATCTGGCTCCAACTTTTTTATCTGGACCTGTGATTTCATGGATTGGAGAACTAGCTCCATCAATGTGGATGATCAACAGTACTGGGATGTATCCCCTTAGTGTTGCCTGGGGCACTGAGAGGTTAGGGAATTTGGCTGGGATCACACAGCCATGAGGCCTCTGAGTCAAAACTGAACCCAGGTCTTCCTGACTGCAAGGCAGGCTTTTTATCCTCTGTGCGATGCTAATGGCCTTATAACTTATCTTCTCAGTCTGACTTCATACCTTTCCCCACCTTACATACTAGCCAAGCTGGACTTCTAACTTTTTCCCAGTCTCGTCTTCCCCAACCCCACTTAGATGCATGTGTGCCAACTGTCTTCATGCCTGGATGGGCTCCTTCCACGTCTACTTCTTGAAATGCTTCTCTTCCTTCAAGACGTAGCTGAGATGCCACCTCTTCCAGGATGCCCTTCCTGATTCCCCCCTCCCAGTTGAAAGTAATTTCTCCCTCTTTGAATTTCTCAAAGCACCTTGTCTGGATATCTTCTTTTTTTCTTCCCCATTCTATCTCTTATCATATTTATTCCTTTATATTGATTATCTCTTCAATTTGATTGTAAACTTCTTATAGGTAGGGATTATATTGTTTTTCTTTTTGTAACACCTAACATGCCTTACATACAATAGGTGCTTAATAAATGTTAGTGTACTTGTTTTCTGTTGTTGTTGAATTGAGTGCCTCCTTAATCTGAGACACTGGGTTAGCTGTTGAGGGTACAAAGATGAACCAGGTAAAGTTTCTTCTCTTTGGTACGCTCACAGTCTAGTCCAGAGGTGGGGAATCTGGGGTCTCAAGACCACATATGATCTCAAGGCCACAAGTTCCCCACCCCTGGTAGCCAGATGATTAGACACATTCACACATAACTATGGCACAAGTCATTGCTGAAGGTATGGAGGTGAGAAGGGTCAATTGCGAAGAGTGTTCAGAAGAAGGAGAGATCCCTCCCAACCGAGAGGCAGCAGCTGCAATGCAAAGAGCATTGGCCTTGGTGTTGTGACTTTGGGTAAGTTACTTCACCTCTCAGAAACTCAATTTCCTCATCAGTAAAACGTTAGTCATCTTTTCACCATTTACTCACAGGATTCTTGTAAGAAAGAAAGCCCTTTGTAACTTGTAAACCACCATAGGCAGGTGTGCTGTTACTTCTGGATGGAGGGAATCAAGGAAGACTTTATGGAGGAGGTAGCATTGAGGCTGGATCCTGAATCAGTAGGTGAAGCTAGGGTAGGATAGATTAGACAGAGGACTGCAACCTCTCCATGCCTCACTTTCTTCATCTGTAAATGAGTGGGTTGAAATTAATGGTTTTTAAGTTCCCTTCTAATCCTAGATCTCTGATCATGTGATTAATATAGTATGGAAAACATCAGAGACCCTTTGGCCCAGCAATACCACTACTAGGTCTGTATCCCAAATAGATTTTTAAAAAAGGAAAAGGACCTATATGTATAAAAATATTTACAGCAGTTCTTTTTGTGGTGGCAAAGAATTGGTAATTAAGGGGATGCCCATCAATTGGGGAATGGCTGAACAAGTTGTGGTATATGGTTGTAATAGAATACTATTATGTTATAAGAAATGATGAGCAGGACGGTTTCAGAAAAACCTGAAAAGACACAAACTGATGCAAAGTGAAGTGAGCAGAAGGAAAACATTGTACACAGTAACAGTAATAGTATATGATGATCGACTTAGCTATTGACTTAGCTAATACTATTGACTTAGCTATTGACTATAGCTAATGACTTAGCTATTCTGAGCAATACAATGATCCAAGACAGCTCTGAAGGACTTATGATGGAAAATGTTGTCCATCTCCAGAGAAAAAAACTGATAGAATATGAATGCAGATCAAAGCCCACTTTTTCAAACTTTCTTTATTTTTCTTGTCTTTCTTCTTTTGCTCTGTGTTTTCTTTTGCAACATGGCTAATATGAAAATATGTTGTGCATGACTGCACATGTATAATCTGTATGAAATTGCTTGCCTTCTCAAGGAGGAAAGAGGAGAGAGAGGGTGAGAGGAAAATTGGAACTCAAAAAAAATTTTAATGAATTTTTTAAATTGATTTTACATGTAATTGGAAAAAATAAAATATAAAAATTTAATAAAAAGAAATATCACAGATGATATTTTGAAGTGACAATCAGTAATTGTTTACTTTGCTTACTTTTTCATTTCTCTAAAGTCTTTGTCAGAATACTGCATCAAGGCATTCTTGATGAAAACATAAGAAAGAATCAGGAAGGCTTTGGTCAATGATCATCAGAGGGAAAGAAAGTTTCTGTAATGCATGAGGTACTGATGAGATTTCATGTTTTCTTACCTCTATGGCCATGAATGTTGAGTAGAATAGACTTAGGGAGCTTACTCCAGGCTGAATTTCCCCCAAGACTTTTCTGGAGACTACCTAGAATTAATGGAGGGTCTCCCAAGGATTTTTGGTAGGATGGAATAATCTAGCCTTCTTAGGGTCCCCCAGAGCAAATAAGAATTCCCTACAGTGGGAAGGTAGCATAGTGGATAGAGCACCAGGCCTGGAATCAGGAAGACCTGAGTCCAAATCCATCCTCAGATATTACTGGTTGTCTAACCCTGGGCAAGTCACTGAACCCTATTTGCCTCAGTTTCCTCTTCTATAAAACAGAGATAATAATAGCACCTACTTCCCAGAGTTGTTGTGAGGATCAAATGAATTGATCTTTGTAAAGCACTAAACACTGCCTGGCCCATAGTACTACGTAAATGTTAGCTATTATGTTTATGAATGGTGAGGGCCATGTTGAGGATGCAAGACCCTACCAGTGTTGGTTCCCATGGTTATTTTAGCTTCTTCCAATATTTCATAGTTTAAGATATTTGTCTCCCAAAGTCACAGTTGTACCCTCAAAGTGTGTTGACTAAAGATGAAAGGGCATGTCACTCAAATGGGATTTTGTACCATTGTTTCCCATATGTATGTTAAGGAATCTCAGTGTGTCCCAGAGTTTGATGAAGGAAAGAAAGAGGCTACAGACTGTCATCGAGCTCAGGTCCTCACCTCCAAGTAGGACTGCACTTGAACTTCTTGTCTTGACCAACTCCATAAGAGATTCCATAAACTCCAATTCCCTCTTGCCCTATCCTTAAGGAAAACAGACAGCAACTGCTCACTGCTGCCCCCTACAGCACCTATTATTAAATCCCTCCAATCATTCATTTCAAAACATTTATTGAGTGTCCACTTGGTACACAGCTAAGCTATGGAAAAAAACCAATTATCCCAAAAGCTAATGCTTATTGGACTATTTATCTAATACCTGAGTGAATGCCTCTAAAAACCAAGCCCCATAGACTGCAGGACAATTATTCCAGAACTAGAGAAATGGTGGGGAGGGGGGTGCAAGGTATTTTTCATCAATGAGTAGTGCCAATAATTTGACTTTGGAGAGAAAAAAAAAAAACACCTTCCTTTCAAATATGTAATAGCCCATACTCCCCCCCCCACACACACACACGCACATACACATTCCTCTACCCCCTTCTGATAAAAGAATGAATTTTTACAGCACTACTCTTAAATAAACAGATGGAAACTAAATCTTTGTGTTGACTTTCCTATTGCTATTTGTGTAGATTCATGATTTCAGATAACTCCTGACAGCCTCATTTTTAAGCTATGTATTCCACATGAGTCAGTACATCAGAGTGGATAGAGAATTGGCCTTGAAGCCAGGAAGGCCTCACACGTATAATGGCTGTTTGATGCTGGACAAGTCACGTAATCTTTTGGGATATTCTGAAAACTATCAAATCCAGCCTGCCATTAAAACTATTCTCAGCTTTCAGGCCATACAAAAGCAGGCAGTGAGCCAGATTTGGCCAGTGGAATATTGCTTGCTAACCTCTGATCTAGATATCTCTCTAAGAGTATAAGATTCAGACAAGATCCCAGCCTATACTGGTACCAGGAATTTCCTCACTTGACTTACTTATTCCAACAAAATCACAGGTCTAGTCTCTACCTTTTTGTTAAGCACTATAAGGAATAAAAAGAAAATAAAAAGCACTATAAGGAATAAAAAGAAATGTAAGATGGAGTTCTCATCCTGAAGTTACTGGGGAATCTAACTGGGGAGACCAGACGTAAACTCATAAAATAGGTAACGATTCTTGTAGCTTGCATAGCTAACAAGTTGTCAGAACCAGGATCAGAAAGAACCCAGACCTGATTCTATCTCCTTTTTCACTACAATGTGCCACCTCTTACATTATACTATAACCTCTATGGGCTTCAGTTTTCTCATCTATGTGTCAAACACATATGCCCACATAGGTTTACAAAATGTATGGAAGTCATGCATGCATGGCACAGACAGATATGATCTAAGCCTCTACTGAGGTGAATCAGAGGAAGTGCCCTCATCATCAGTAACCTACTAGCAGAGAGTGGAGAGGAGTTTAAAAAAAAGAAGGGCAGAAAATCCCAGAAATAGCACCATGCCTGGGGTACTCTTTCCTCCAGTCTCTGAGAAGGTTTAGGGGCTAAAATTATTTCTATCAGGTCCACCTCAAATATCTATCTGGTCCAGAGGTACAAAGTTCAAGATGAAAGAAGCATCATCTCTAATTATTCTTAACAGAACAGAGGGTATTAACAGAAGGGTAGCCCTAAACCTATCTTAGCTAACATAGTTCCTTGCCACCAAATGCTGGTTACACAAAACACCATCACAAATAGAGAAGAGTGAATAAACTCATTTGTTCAAATAGCCTCCTAAATTTGGAGAAATTATACAGATTAAAATATAGCAAGGATATACAAAAGTGAATGAGATTTTTAAATGGGAATAAGATTTCAACTCCAACCAGGAGAGGAAGAACTGTTTCACTCAGAGAGGGTACATTCTAATCCATAGGTTACCAAAGTGGGTGATATTGCCCCATGAGATGCTGGAATGATCCAGGGGGGTGGTAATAGCCTCGGGTGTTACTAGAGGGCATTGAATAAAAATAAGGGGGCAGTAGAAACTAAGGAAAGAAGAGAATTTTGAAAAATTATTCATACCTATTTCATCTGTTGTGTAACAGAGTTGAAGTCATAGTGGTTACATTGTTTTCCAAATAAACACACAAAATGCAAGTTATAACCAATCAGTGGTCAAGTCCACCAACAGGTCTTAACAAGCAAGTGTTGTCAGGCGAGCTTGTCACACATTGTCAGGAAGTCCAGCATGCATTGGCAGGAGTATGTGCATGTAATGACTTGTTTACAATATGATACTATACAGTTACATGATGCAATATAGCATCATCAAAATTTCAATGCAGGAAAAAAAATCCTACAAATTTACAATAAATCATTAAATTTAAGATGCATCATTTTAAAAAAAAAATTTAAGAATATTTTTTCTCATGGTTCTTCAGTTAAATGCATTCGAAGACATAAGACTTTTTCCTCTAGTCTAGTTCATTGCAATATCCTTCCATATCAGTATCTCATTATGCTTGTGACCTCCAAATATTTATTAATATTTTTGAAATGATACAAATTTTAAAAAAATTAAAGGGTTAAAGAAGGTAGATTTCCACGAAGGTATGGATAATTTTTTAAAAGGGGACAGTAGGCCAAATAAGTTTGGGAATGTCTGTTCTAATCAGTCTCTAGAATTTCAATCAAGTCTAGAAGCATGATGGAGCTGGCTTTCCTCAGAGTTAAAAGATCATTGTTAGCCTTAGGGAAATGGCTCTAATTGAATGGCAGGGGTGGAAGTCAAATAGAAAGGGATTGAGAAGTGAATAAGGGATGAAGAAATCGAGTGTAGATGCCCCTTTCTAGGAGTTTAGTTCTAGGGAAAAAAAGATAGAGGACTCCAACTTGTGGGGATGGCAGGGTTCAGGGAAGCGTTTTTAAAAGGGAGAGAGATACCTGAGTATGCACGCAGCATGGCCCATTGGAAAGAGTCCTGAATCTGGGCTGGGTGTGTGCAAAACTCATTCTATTTCCCCAAAAGTCCATTTCTTCTCTAACCCTCACCATCTCTATGGAGGTCAGGTACTCAACTTCACAAACTCAAAATCACACTTGATTCTTCCCTTTTCTGCACCTTTCATATTTAATCATTTGCCATCTCATTAATCCTACTTCTACACCTTTCTCTTCATTTGTATAGCTTCTAGACTAGTTCAGGCCCTTAATACCCCTTTCCCATATTGTCACAATAATCTATAGGATGTCCCAAAAGCCTTAGAGCAGTTTTAAGCATTTGGGGTACCTGTGCATCTTTGTCCCTATTTCCATTTTTTTATACTCCACATAATTGTCAAATTTATATTCCAGGGGCAGTTAGGCAGTGCAGTGGATAGAGGTCCAGCCTTGGAGTTAGGAGGACCTGAGTTCAAATCCAGCCTCAGACATTTGACATTTACTAGCTGTATGACCCTGGGCAAGTCACTTAATCCTGATTGCCTCACCAAAAAGCAAAAAAAAAAATTATATTCCTAATCCAAAACAGTCTCATTCTCTAACCACAGCCAGCTCTGCCCCTTTCAAAACGAGCAGTTTTATGTGCATTCCCTCTGGCCTAGGTATGAATCCCAAAGATGTCAAAGAAAAAGGAAAAGTTCCCATACATACAAAAAATATTTACAGCAGTTCTTATGTGGTGGCAAAGAACTAGATATTAAGGAGGTAACCATCAACTGAGGAATGACTAAACAAGTTATGATATATGTATATGATGGAATATTATTGTATGGTAAGAAATGATGAAGAGGATAGTTTCAGAGAAACATGAGAAGAGTTGTATGAACTGATACAGAGTGAAGTGAGCAGAACCAGAAGAACCATTTATACAATAATAGCAATATTATGAAGACAAACAATTTTGAAAGATTTAAGAAATCTAATCAACACAATGATTGACCACAATTCCAGGAGAATAATGAGGAAGCATCCTACCCATATCCTGATAAGAGAGTTGATGAAGTCAGAGTATAGACTGAGACTTTTTTTAATATAGTCAGTGCAGGAATTTGTTTTGTTTCACTATGCATATTTGTAACAGGGGGTTTGTTTTTCCTGCTTTTTCACTGGGGGTGGGAGACAGTGGTTTGGGGGATGGGTCAGTCAGTAAAGATTCACATCTAAAAGTAAAATTTAATTTTTAAGAAAGGCTAGTTTAAAGAAGACCAACTATTTGAAACATAAACTTTATACATACCTACATTTTTATCCTAGGAGAACATGGCATTCAAAAAGTTTCCATATAGAGCTTTAACTTGGAATTTCTGCATGTCATTGTACCTCAGAGAAAATAACTAGTTTTTGTATTTTTCAAGGCAATTGCTTGCATGAGCAATATAGAAAATACTCAGAGGCAGAAGGAATTTTCATAGGAGTCCCTTTTTTTTCTCATGGTTCTTCAGTTAAATGCATTCAAAGACATAAGGCTTTTTCCTCTAGTCTAGTTCGTTGTACTATCCTTCCCTATTAGCATTTCATCATGCTTGTGACCTCCAAAAAGGCCTCTCCTATTTTGGGGGTGGGAAGGGAGATGCAAGAGTGGTTATAGGGAAGAAGTTAATGAATTTGAACAGGAAATGTTCTTCCTAAATAAAGCTGCTCTTTGCTTTCATAATCCTGAATTGCCTCTGGCCAGAGCACCAACCCACTGAGCACCATGCAAACTCTAAACAAAGAGGTCACTTCTTCCCTCCCATACCCCAGCACAGCAGCTTGGCATGTGGGAACCAAGAGAAGCTTTCCACTGGGCGGAGATGTTAGACTCCAGAGTGTGGATGGAAATTGGTGTCCTTGCAATAACACTGTTATTGGCACATTCTAGTGGGTGTCAAATATAAAGTTCATATTAATAGTTTATAGAGAATTAACTTTGAAGCAATACGGGTCTGCTCAGGAGTGATACACATCAAAAGTCAGACCCTCCTAAGAACCCAGTCACAGCAATGATGAAGATGAAGAGTTCCTGTCCAGGACAGCAGCATCTAGCATTTGTAAAATGCAGTCTTGCTCTTGTGGGATTTGAGAGCAGATTCCTGGACACAGGAATAGTTTTCAAGGACAAGAGAATCTTTAAAAAGTTCTTTTCAAGAAAGTAAAACACAGTCATGAATAGTGAATTATCTGATGCTTGGTTGTTCCATTTGGCTTTTTCCATCACTTAGGAAACTGAAGCATATGAAGTATTATTATTATTATGCATGCTGAACCCTATTATAATGCAATTCATTCAGTTGATTTAGATATGTAAGAGAGAATACAGAACTCCTCTGATGCTACTCACCACATGGAAGAGGCCAGGGAAACTGCTTTCCGCAGAGGCACAATTACTTGGAATGGAAGTGTCTTGGAGAAACCTTAGACCAGACATAAACCCTGGCTCTCCTGACTCCAAGACCTGGGCTATTTCCCATTACCAGAAGGAATAAAAGAAAAAGAAAAAAAGGGGGAAAATACTCACAAACCCAGCACTTTTCAACCGACTCCCATACTCCTCAAAATATTTCATCTTGCCTCTACCCCTCACTATTTCCTATTCAATAGCTGTCAAAAAACACCCTTTAAAGAAATTTGAAAAGAAAAAAAAGAAAGGAAGGAGGGAAGGAAATAAGGAAGGAAGGAAGAGAGAAAGAAAGAAAGAAAGAAAGAAAGAAAGAAAGAAAGAAAGGAAGGAAGGAAGGAAGGAAGGAAGGAAGGAAGGAAGGAAGGAAGGAAGATGTGGTATATTTTGGAAATAGATCTCTACAGACAGAGTAAGTCTCCAAGGACTATGTGGGCCCCTAGAAAACATAGTTTTGTTGTATTGTTTTTCATTTGTGTCCAACTCTTCATGACTCAATTTGGGGTCTTCCTAACAAAGATATTGAAGTGGTTTGCCATTTCCTTCTCCAGCTCATTTGACACATGAGGAAACTGAGGCAAACAGGGTTAAGTGACTTGCCCAGGGTCACAACTAGGAAGCATCTGAGGTTGGATTTGAACTCAGCAAGATGAGTCTTCCTGACTCCAGGCCTGGCACTCTATCTCCTGTGCCACCTAGATACCCTGGGAAATGCAGTACAGCATCTCAAATGAATAGTATCCTCTTCCCAGGAAGAGACTGCATTTGTCTTAGAGTTTAAATTAGACTGAGTGGGGTTATGAGGCAGAGAGAGACAGAAAGAAAGAGATCTGTGGCAGAGGAGGGTAGAAGGACAAGGGAGCACCTGAGAGGTTACCATCCTTTAAGAGCAGGAAAAATATAGCAAAAGGTTTAAATTTTCTCCTTCAACTTTTTCTCCCTGTGCCTTGTGTGCTAATACATTATACATACACACATACACACACACAAACACACACATGCATACATACACACACATATATTCACATATATACATAGTACACAAAGTACATAACTCTCATGATCAAATGTTTTAGATTTTATGTAAAAACAAAGTAATTTAAAGGGAAAACATATACAGATGTATATGTAATATATACAAACTATATATTACATATCATATATATTATATATCTATATTCTTACCTTCCTTTTAAATTAAAAAGAAAAAGAAAATAATTTAAAGGGAAGACATACAACATATGTAATATAAATATCACATGTTTTATATATATATATTATATATATATATATCTTAAGTTCCTTTTCAATTGCTTTCTTTTTACATAAGATCAAAAACATTTGATTGTGAAAGTTGTGTACTTTGTGTACTTCATTATCTGTATGCTGGTCATGTCCAGAGAGTGGAAAACAGAGACTGGTGGTAGCTATTTGAAAAAAAAAACAAAAAAAAAAACAAAAAAAAACAAATTTTAATCCATCAGAGTTTCTCATCTCAGGAATAGGGAACAGAAGACACTTAGAGACCAAAGGTTGCCTGAGGGCTCAGAGCTTTTACTATTATTACATTAATAATTTACATTAATAAGCTTCTGAAATAGCAGAGGAAAGGACAACCATGTGAATCTCCCATCATTGCTCTGGGATAAAACCACAGAGATTGGATCACTTTGAACATGTATGCCTGAGGCTCCAGTCCCTCTCTCTCTGGAGAAGAGAGGGATTAGGGGTGTGACCAGAAAGAAGTTCATGTCCAAAGCCCTGCCCCACAAGCAGACAGGGGTAGTCCAGTAGATTCAACCCTGCTCCTTTCTTTTGGAAAGTCCATGATATAATTCTGCCCTCCACAGTGACATCTGCTGGCTACATTAGCAAACCTGGACACTCAAAGCCTTTGAGGAAAAAGTCTTTTTTCTGTTTTGTCTGCATGTTCTCCCATAGATTAGAAAGACCTACAAGAAAATGGCTTTGTCTCCTTTTATTCTGTGTATAATTAGGAGCTCATTAGAGACCCTTGACAGGGTACCTTAAGCAGGCTGGTGGAAGCTAGATTATATGTGGTTGAAGGCAGAGGGAATGGTGAGAAAGGGAACACATCAGATGTAGACCATTATTTTGAGAAATTTAGCAATTGATGGGATGTCTAGAACTGGAATAGGAGTTGACTAAGCTAGAAGGGTCTAGGGAAGGATTTCTGAGGACTTGGGGAACAAATATGTTTGTAGGCAAATAAGAAGGCTGACTTTTGGGGTTCTTTTTAGCTCTACAAAGGTGACTGTAAAAGACAGTGGCTAACTGGAAAACTTCTGGAGGAGAGGACCCAAGGTCATAAGAGGACTCAAAACCTTATATGTCATGGGGAAGAGTTGAAGGCCTTACAGATGAATACCCTTTCCAAAAGAAGATATGGAAGAGAGATGGGCCTGCTGAAACGGGATTAGGTACTTTTTATATGATGTCAGTGGGAATGACTAGGAGTAATCAATGGGAATCCTTTAAAGGTAGGCAGACTTCCATGTGACATAGCAAAGAGCTTCCTAACGATTAAAACTCTTCAAAAAATGGAATGGGAAATTTCCGTATGTATTGAGTTCCCCATTTCTAGAAGTGTTTGAGCCAGACAATTACTTTTCAGGGAAATTGTGGAGGGAGATCATGCTTCACTTACAAGTTGGAATAAGTGAAACTGAAGATCCTCCCGGTGCCTAGTCCGGGGTTCTCTAAGTAAGAATAGATAGAGAAGTTTATGGTTTTGTCTCTGATTTTGCACGACCATTAAAATCTCTACTCTAAATACCAGCTGACTCATTTTCTTTGCTTTCAGTTTCAAAAGTAGGGTTCCAAAGAGAACAGAGCTCTTTATCTGCATTTTCATTATATTGAATGATCTCACTGGACCTAAGATTTCAATATTAAATGCAGTTGGTACTTTGAGTGCAAAAATATTTAACTTCATACCTGTGTTTGGAAGTTAAATATTGCTCTTAAAACAGTAATCAAAAGAATACTAGAGGCTGGGACAAACCATTAACTAGTTTCATGACCCCAAGCAAGTCATTAACCTCTGTGGGCCTCAGTTTCCATATCTGTAAAATGAGAAGGGGCAAGTAGATGATCCTTAAGGTCCCTTCTAGTTTCTATGATTAGTAATAATAATGCTAGATACATTTAAACAATATTCAAATGTTTGCAAAGCATTATGAGTGTGTGTGTGTATGTGTGTGTGTGTGTGTGTGTGTGTGTGTGTACATGTATGTATGTGTATATAAATGAAGGGGTTGGGACCTGGGCCCCAGAAAGGAAAAACCCTGGACTTTCCACGTGGCCAAATCTCTGGCTTTCCCCTGAGATTATAATCCCATCAACTGGCTTTTCATTGTGGACCTCCCTATGGCCCCAGACCACTTCTCCATTCTCCCTAGGCCACAAGGTCCAGGTCCCTGGAATTCTATTACCTCATAGACTACTTGGCCACTCCTAGATCTCTCCCACAGTCTTTCTGTATATAAGGTCCATCTTGTCTCCATTAAGAGGCTTAGATTCTTGTAATCTAGCCACAGCTCAGATTCCTAAAATCTAGCCACTGGTCAGATTCTTATTATCTAGCCAATAGCTTACTAATGTTCAGACTCCTTAAGAGTCTGCCCGATATGATGGATGTTCTAATAAACCTTGTCTTTGGCTGAAAGAAGGCTTGGGTCAAATTCTTTTTGGCAGGACCCGCATGTTGTGATTTTGGGGTCCCAGGACCCCTGAACCCCTAAACCGCATCACATATACATCCATACATATATACATCCATACATATATATGTATGGATGTATGGATGTGGAAATGGCAAACCGCTCCAGTATCTTTGCCACAAAAACCCCAAATGGAGTCACAAAGAGTTGGAAAGGACTGAAACAACTGAATAGCCAGATATATATATAAACATACATACGTGTACATATACATGCACACTTATACACATTATAGTTGTATGTATGTGTGTATATATTATATTATACATATACATATATGTGTATGTATGAATAGCAGCTAGGTGGTACAGTGAATACAGTACCAGGCCTGGCTGGAGTTAGAAAGATTCATCTTCCTGAGTTCAAATCCAGCCTCAGACACTTACTAGGTATGTGACTCTGGGCAAATCACTTGATCCTGTTTGCCTCAGTTTCGTCATCTGTCAAATTAGCTAGAGAAAGATATGGCAAACCACTCCAGTATCTCTGCCAAAAAAAACCCCTAACGAAATCACAAAGAGTTGGACACAACCGAACAACAACTACATGTATGTGTGTAGATGTGTATGTATATATGCACATATGTAATATATTGAGAAAGATGATATGTTGCGTATGTGCACAAATGTGTGTGTGTATGTATAAAGTCTCATTTACTCTTGGCGTCCAAATTGAGGAACCAGTTCTTATGGTCATTTTGTATTCTGATTGCCCCAGATAGTGGGTAGAGAACCACATACATTTAATAAATAATAGACGCTGATTTATTTACTGGGGAAAGTCCCTGTGACGCTTCAGGTCCGCACCTGTCTATTATCCAATATTACAGCCACTTGGTGGCCTTGAAGCTGATATGTAATTTATTCGGTTATTCTTGAGATGGCAATGAAAGGTAAGGAGGAACAGGGCTGACTTTCTCATTTAATGACTGGCCTCAGGGCTCGCTGCTGCTGTGGGAATATTTTTCTTCTTACCTTTCTGGAAGGAGGTTATTCAGTGACTGAAGGCCCCTCCCATCTATGCAGATATAGGCCAGAGATAATAAAAATGATAATAGTTGGCATGTATAAGGTGCTTTAAGGTTTCCAAAGGGCTGTACATACATTTTCTCACTGGATCCTTACAACAGCTGAGAGGTAAATACAGTGAGCATTAGTGACTCCGTATTACATTTAACTTCCCTGCCTTCCTTCAAGTCTCAACTAAAATCCCACCTTCTGCAGGAAGCCTTTCTCCATTCCCCTTCATGCTAGTGCTTTCCTTCTATTGAAATGCTCCAGTTTATCCTGTACGTGGCTTGTTTGTACATAGTTGTTTGTGTCTTGTTTTCCCCATTAGACTGTGAATTCCCCTGGAGTGGGGGCTGTCTTTTGTCTTTCTCTGTATCCTCAGCTTGTAGCATAACGCCTGGCACATAGAAGGTACTCCATAAATGCTTGTTGACTGACTGAGGAAATTGAGTCTCAAAGAGGCTTAATAGTTTGCCTAGGGTCACACAGCTAGTAGGTGATGGAGTTAGCATTCACAGGACTTCCAAGATCTCACTCTTTCCTCCATAGTCTGTAGTGTACTGTCTCTGTTAGAAACTTCTGAAGGGAAAGGCAGCATTCGGAAATGAGCCACCAGCAAGTATTCAGTACACAGCCTCCTCAAACCATGGAATTCAAGTCTGGAAGGGACCTTAGAAATCCTATAGTCCAGGAGTTCTTAACCTTTTTATTTTTTTTTATCCTGGATCCCATTGGCAGTCTTGGGAAACCTATGGACCCTTCTCAAAATAATGTTTTTAAATGCATGAAATAAATATATAAGGGAAGTAATTACGGTACAAATAAAGATGTAATTATTTTCCCATACAAGTTCACAGAATCCCTTCCCCAAAATCTATCTATCTTCGAGGTTCCTGGACTCCCTAGTTAAGAATCCCTGCTTTAGTCCAATACTATCATTTTACAGTTGAGGAAAGCTCTGCGATTTATTAAGTTTAATCTCTCTTGTAGTTGTTTGTCCTTTGTTTTCAAAGGATCAGTGACATCATGGGGTGATGTCTTAACTCACTCATGAGTTGGATTTAGGCAGGCATTGCTGCACAAAGTCGTCAGCCTCACTCTGTCTTCCAGAGTCATCAAAGTCCAGTGGCAAGACAAGTCAGGTCTACTGGCAATGGCCCAGGATGCAGTGGACCTTGGCCTTTCTAAATTAAGGTCTTTCCCAAGCTAAATTCCTTTTAAAGGGGTCTTCTGACACCCAATCAGAATTATTCTGATGCTTATTTTGTAAAACTCTCTTATTCAACTACCAAATACAGCCATGAAACTGTATATTCTTGCATTCAAACTGGGGCAAGTTTTCTCCTAAATGAAATGCAAAAATAACTTAGCAATTCTGATACTCTCTCGTATCTGTAAGAATGGGATTCTATCTGCATTACTTAAAAGAATGTAAGCCCATAGCAATGTACCTCTACTCCCTATAGATATTTGAAGAGTGTAGTTCTTACTTATGGACCCAAGTTTCCCCTTCCCAACTACTCTCTTTCCTCAATCACATACAATCTAGCTTAGGTAGTGTACTATTGAGCTCTTAATCATCAAATTCAAAGATATTTATTCACCCCTCATATTCCTAGACCTCTCAGTAACTTTTAACACCATTGGCCACCAACTCCTATTCTTTCTTTCCTTTTGCTTCTGAGACACCAGACTCTCCCATTTCATGTTTCTCTAGCCTGACATCCCTCTTCCTCCCAATCCCTTGAAGTTGGCTATTTCCCAACATCCTATCCCTTTCTCTTCTTTCTTCCAGCTCTCAGGTGGCAATTTCATTTACTCTACTGGCTTCATCTACCCCCTCCAGTCATATAACTTCCAAATCTGCATTTCCATTTATTTCTCTTCTAAGCTCCAAACCTGCATTTCTAGCTGCCAACATCCCACCTGCGTGTTACATTGGCACCTCAAGTTCATTATGTTTAAGTCAGACTTATTATCTTTCTCCCCAACTTTATTCCATTCTTTAACTTTAATATTCTGTCCACGATGCTAGCATTCACCCAGGTTTGAAGTGTTGGGTCTGTCTTTGACTGATCCTCTAATATTCAATCATTTACCAAGTCATTTCTCACCTACAATCACAACACCTCTTGCATCCATCCCATCATCTCATTTCCCATTGTCATCATTCTAGACTAGGCTCTCATTGTTACCACTGGACTTTTCCAAGAGCCTCTTGGCAAATCTTCCTAACTCTATGCTCTCCCCTATTCATACCATTAACAAATCAATATTCCTTCTGCATAGATCTATCTGGTCCTCTCGTTCCTCTGCACAAAAATCTGCTCTAGGATCATTGATTCAGAACTGAAATAGACCACTAGATGTCCTCTGATTCAATCCCATCGTTTTACAAATGAAGAGTCTGAGGTCCAGAGAAGTAAAGTGATTCACCCAAAGTCACACAGATGGCAGTGCCAAGATTTGAACCCAGGATCTCTGATTCTAAATCTAGGGTTCTTTCTACTATCCACAAAACTTTGAGACTCTAATAATATGTTTCCATGTCATCTTGCCTGCTGATTTACATTTCCACCCATCAACAAATTGCTATATTCAATCAATCAATAAACATTTATTAAGCACTATTTGCCAGGCAGTGTGTTAAGCACTTGGGATACAAAAAGAGGCAAAAGAAACAGTCCTTGTCCTCAAAGAGTGTATAATCTAATGGGGGAGACAAAATGCAAATAAATATATACAAAGCATGCTACACAATTCAAGTACAAGATGTCAGGAATTGAGGCCTGAGTTCATATAATTAATGTGTAAAGAAAGAGTAAGATTGATGAGAGGTCCTAAGTGAGATAAGAATCCCTAAAATATATTTATCTAACACAGAAAATTAGTAGATTATAAACTTTATAAAAGTCCAGACTACATCTTATTAAATTGTTACATCTCCTTCAATCTTAGTACGGTGCCTAGGTGGTGCAATGGATAGAGTGCTAACCCTAGAATCAGGAAAACTCATCCTCATGAGTTCAAATCTGGCCTCAGATACTTACTAGCTGTGTGACCCTGGGCAAGTCACTTAACCCTATTTGCCTCAGTTTCCTCATCTGTCAAATGAGCTGGAGAAGGAAATGGTAAACCACTCCAATATCTTTGCCAAGGAAACTCCAAATGGGGTCACAAAGAGTCAGACACTACTGAACAACAACAACAGTGCCTTTACAAACAATAAATACTTAAATAATATACCGATTTTTTTTTAAAATTTACACTTTAGACATATACACCCTTAGCCTGTCTAAGCCCAAATACTGGTGAAATCACAAAGAACATTAGAGAAGTCTAATTAAATTTGTTACAAAGAAGTTAAGTAGGTGCACCAAATCAGGGAAGGTACCAAAATCTTTCAGGGAAGTTTAACTATTCTATTTTTTTTAATTCCACTTCCCTACTCTGAGACATTTTAAAACATTTTCTGCACTACCCTAGACTGGAATTCTAATCTGACAAAGAAACAAGGATATATAGAATTTGTGAAATGAGCAAGACGTTAAAATTACATTCTTTAGCACATAGAAAGAAAAAGAGAGTTTTCTCTCAAATACGGATTCTCAAGACTCCAATTCTACCCTAAAAAAAAAAAAAAAAACCCACAACTTTGAAATAGATCTCCAAGTCCGGGCTCCTGCTTCCAAGCAGAAAATCTGATAAGACATGCTCCTTTCCCCAAGCTACACGGCACAGTACTAAAAAACCTGGACTCTTGAGTGAGAGGATATAAGTTCCCACCCTTCCACTGATGCTCAATAGCCATGTCACCTAGGGCAAATCATTTAACCTCTCCAGGTCTCATTTTCCTCATCAGTAAAATGAGGGGATTAGAGTAAAATGCCTCTGAGATCCCTTCTATCTCAAAATAAATTACTCTTGTTTTTATTAAACAAGTTATTTCCACTTTTCAGAGGTAGTCTTCGTAACTGAGTCTTTTATCCTGCTCAATATTGCTATGGGGAACATCTGCAACCCCTCCTCTGTCTTCAGCAAGGCCTAATTTTCCTTTGCAGCAGGTATTCATTGTGCAAAGTATTGCTTTTCTGTTTTTGAGGACAGTGTTAGCTGCTGCTGCTGCTACTCTTAATTTCATTTTCACAACTTAGCATAGAGTTCATTCACACAGGGTCCTGGTAAACAAGCGCTCCAGCTGAAAGGACTTCATCCTGTTTATGTTAAAACAAAATATATTGAGTTTGGAACTCCCACCGAAGAGCAGTTTGCCGTTCCAGAAATGTCAGTCCCTTCTTGAGCTTTTGTGTTCAGGCTGATGGTGTTTGGGTTAGAGGACTTTGTTGACATGATATCTTCCCCGTGGGTTGGAGCTCTGACGCAGATGGACAGTTGTGCTAAATCAGCTTGAGCCAAAGGGATGGCTCTTGAGTAGCAGGGAGCTGGACGTCATGGCTTGGAGCCATCTTTTTGCCAAACCATCCACTTCCCTGGGGTCTCCTGGCTCCATAGCCAATAACTCGAGGCTCCCCCTCTTTCCTTGCAGCACAGTGATATGCCATTACATACTGAGCTGTAAGAAACAATAAATATTATGACTGTGGAGACACATGGGAAGACTTATATAACTTATACAAAGGGAAGGAAGAAGAAACAGTAAACCCAGTGATGACAGCAATGTAGTTGAAAAGAACAGCAACAATCAAAAGCAGATACTGTCAAATTTTAATAACAAACCTTGTCCCCAAAAAAGAAATATGAGAAGGCACCCCCTTCCCTTTTTTGCAAAATGGAGGACTATGGGTGCAGGACCCTTCATATAATGTCTGACTTAGTTGACGTGCTGGTCAGTTTCACCAAACCGATTTTTTTCTCCATCTTTTTTATCTTGTACGGGAAGGCTCTCTGGAAGGGAGAGGGGAGAGTGATATATTGGGAAATACATTGTAGACAGTGAAAAAATAAAAGGTAATAGTAAGAAAAATGTTAAGGAGAAAAAGCTTTCCTATCACATTATAAGAAGTTCATGCTATAGTTTTCTGGTGTTTCTACTATTGTGAGTGATGTTGACAAATGTGTACAAATGTGAATATAAAATGAAAACCCCTCTATTTGTTGTCCCTAAATAAAAATAAGGAAATTCAGGCTATACTCATTTAAGATAAGTAGCCTGCTTTGTTTCCTCTCTTTAAAGAAAACATCTTACCAACCTCAGCGGCACACACTTGTAAACCCTACTACCAGGTAGACAGCATAACTGGAACAATCAGAGAATGGCTTAGGGCTGTAGTCTCCATCAGGATGAGGCAAAAGTTGGTCCATCCAAGCTGAGAGACCCATGATCAAAATTACCCCAGGTCACAAAGCTAGTTAGTGGCAGAGCAGGGAACAGAACCCAAGTCTCCTGACTCCCTGGTCAGTGGTCCCCCCCCCCCACAAAAAGCTGTCCTCTCTGAGCATCTCTAGCCCGGCTTATTGTTGTTGCTTGTCCTCTGTTCTCGAAGAGGACCATGATATCAGGAAGGTGATGCCATGACTTGCAAGTGAATTGGATTTAAGTGAGGGAGAGCTGTGCAAGGTCACCAGACTAACTTTCTCCTCTAGAGAAGTCCCTGGGTCCAGGGACAAAATATGGATCAGAACAACTGGAGATGACCCTGCCAAAGATGGAAGAAACTAGAGGAGACCAGAACCAACTAAGTTGGGTTCATCCTACAAAGTATAAGCAGTGACTGGGGGTGGGGATGGGGGTGGGGGTGGGGGTGTGGGTGGAGGTCTAAATAACTCTTCTCTTCCACAAAATCATGAATCAAGAAAGAGTATGTTACATAATGAACAAGTTTAACTCTGGAAAAGAAATGAGCAAATTAGTTTCCTTCCCTTCTTTGCAGAGACGTGGCATTATTGATATGAAGTATTGCATATACTATAGGACTCAGCTAATTTGTTGGTTAGTTTTGTTCAACTTTTTTTCTATTTCTTTTTTATTCTTTGTAACAAGTGTGAGGGATATATTTGGAAGGTGATGTAAAAACCAGTAAGATCAATAAAATGCAAAATAAAATAATAATCATTTTATATATACATAGTTTTAAGGTTTACAAAGAGCTTTGCATCCATCATTTCATCTGATTTTAAAATGGGGAGGGGGATATGACAGAAGAACAAAAGACAATGCTCTGGTCTAAAGACATGGAATTATAAATATCACCATTGCCTGAGATGTATAGAAAGTATGAGCAATACATAATGCCAAAGGACTATATTAACCCTAATCTCCAAGTTATAATTCATGTTATAGTCTTTCAAAACACCCCATTTTTACTGTTCCATAAACACCAGTATTCAACTATTTTCCTCATTACACAAAGCATTATGCTTCATGGAAACATTAAATTGGCAACTCAGTACTTAAACCATATGTTTTAATAAGCAGGAGCTAATCAGGCATAGAATCGGGGCTTCTGCAATAAAAGGAACTGTTTCAGCGTCTCCCGGGGATTGTAAATGCCCTTATTTGCAGCAGGCCCTGAGCTCATTAGGAGCACACTGGGAGCCCCCAGTTAGGCAATTATGCTACTGTAGCGGAAGTGGTCTCAGCAGGTGAGAAAATGAACCTAGACCAGGTAATTAGGAATCAGAGCAATGAAGAGACGTTTGGGGATTTGCTGGGGGAAGAAGGGGAATGACCCACCATTTGACTCTAATTTTGCCTAAATACCTCTGATTACAAAATGAGATCAGTCATCCTTCTTTGGGCTGTACCTGACCTGAGGTGGGTATTTTGCAAGTCCTGACAATTAGGTGCCCAAGAGCCAACTTTAATCATCTTTAGACTGAGCCAATCAATTAACAAACCTTTATTAAGAGCTTACTATAAGGCAGAGACTGTGCTAAGTCCTTATGATATAAAGAGAGGCAGCTTGCCCTAAAGGAATTTAAATTCTAATGGGGGAAGCAACTTGTAAATAAAAATACAAATGCTTATTAATTGGGGGAAAATAACAGAAGTTCAAAAATAGATGATAGAGATAAAGATAGATAATCATAGAAGATGCATTTAGAGTAGATGGAAGGCAATGTTAGAGGGTAAGACTCTGACAGCTTGAGTTGGGGGGAGGGGAGGGGGAGGAAGGGCCTTCCACAAAAAGTGGCATTTGAACTGAGTCTTGAAGGAAGCCAGGGATCCTATGGGTTGAAAGGAATAAATTAGTTCACCTCTGTATCTCAGGGAATAGATAGGCAGCTGCACACTCTTTAAAGCTAATTGTACAGGGTTTTTTGATGACATACAAACATATCAGTGGTATACACAAAAAATCATAAAAGGATAATACGTGTGCCAATCAGATCCACCGGTCACCCAATTCTTTGGGGGTCTGCTCTGCTTTCTGAGAGGCAAAATCACCTATTGTGATAGGACCAGGGAAAATTGTGCCCTATCCAGAACTGTAGGCCAACAGCAGTTAGAAGTAGCAATGTTTTATAACCAAAGGCAAAAGCTACTGGAACTCTTTTCCGATGTTCCTGGGAACCTTAGGAATACAACAAACATCAATAGGCTAGATCAGGATGCTCAGGGGCTCGTGGAGTTCCCTTGGGGTGGCAGGACTGCACCTATGGACCTATCAGTCATTCTAGCTCTTTATGTTTACTCATTCCCTTCTCTGTATGAGTGAAGCAGCAAAGTCTAGCCAGACCACATGAAAGATGCTACAGTTTCTGTTTCAGAAGTCTCTGGATGTGTTGGTTTTATATTTTCCCAATAAAATACAAAAGGAATGAGAAGAACAAGCATGAACAACCAACTGACCTTATGTCCCCTCCACATACACAAACCATGGCTCCCCAGTAAGGTCATCTTTAAGCACTAGTGGAATAGGTTATGGCCTATATGATGTAATTTGAGGATTCTCCTCTCTGCCCCAAAATGTCTCCACCCTTCTTCAAAATAGATTCTCTTGGGATAACAATTCCTTCCCTTGTTGTCTTCTTTAAAAGGTGGGTACTCTTTTAGGAGAGTTACCTCACTAAGCTGTTAACATTTCAACATAAATTAGCTTCTCGACAACATGAAGGGGCTCGAGACCAAATAAATGTCCTGGACCCCTTGTAGGGAGAGGTAGGCAAAGGAAATACGGGAGTTGCCAAAGAAAGTGGTCCACAGGATTGATCATACTCCTCAGCTTTCATCATGTCCCAAAGTGACAGCTATATCACTCCAATATGTTTAAGTGAGTATCTGCAAAAAACATTTTCATCTCCACAAATGAGATGGCAAAGACTCGGAATGTAGATATGTTGGTCTGCTACTGACTCTAAAAAATACCTTTGTCCTCTTTCCTTTTATAGTCAATTCATATTCTGATTTATCCCACTTCTCCCCTCCTTGTTTCATGCTGCTTTGTTGTTGTTCAATGATTTCAGTCATGCCTGACTCTTCCTGACCCAATTTGGGGTTTTCTTGGCAAAGATACTGGAGTGGTTTGTCATTTCCTTCTCCAGCTCATTTTACAGATAAGGACACTGAGGCAAAAAAGGTTAAGTGACTTGCCCAGGATCACAAAACTAGGAAGTGTCTGAGGCCAGATTTGAACTCAAGGAGATGTGTTCCTGATTCCAGGCCACTGCACCACGTAGCTGCCCCCTTCATGCTCCTTAGCAGTGACTGGATTAACTTTATTATTTTTATTTTATTTTTATTCATTTTTAACTTAAATAGAAAAAGAAAAAAAAACATTTCCATGTACACAGCACAACATAAAAAGAAGATTCAATATAAAACCATGAATTTCCATTTTAGAATATTTACTTTTGGGGGCAGCTAGGTGGCGCAGTGCATAGAGCTCCAGCCTTCTAGTCGGGAGGATCTGCATTCAAATCAGACCTCAGACACTTGACACTTAACTAGCTGTGTGACCCTGGGCAAGTCACTTAACCCCAATTGCCTCAGCAAAAAAAAAAAAAAAAAAAAAGAATGTTTACTCTTTTTGAAAAACTATGTAATAAATATGACACATCATTTTCAAAGCTACCCTGCTTTTCTGTGCTTCCTTCTAAGTTTTCTTCTGTTCTCTGCTGTGCATTTTTTAATTTTTTTCCCTGCCTCCCCACCCTGCTATAGAGAAGGCTACCATTAGTCACAAATATGTATATATGTATAAAACCATACCATACATACTTCTATTTATCAATTCTTTCTCTGAAGGTGGATAGCATCTTCCTTCACAGGTCCTTTGTAGTTGATTTGAGTATTTATAATATTCAAAATGACTTAGTCATTCAAAGTTGTTTTTAGAACAATGTTGCTGTTACTATTCTCTCGGTTCTGCTCACTTCACTCTTCATTATTTCGTGTAAATTAACTTTAAGCAGCACTGATTGATAGCAATGAGCAGAAACAGTTATCTACTTCCAGCATTTGGGAGGCGACTGGAGCGAGCCAACTCAATAATGCAAAAGCACAGACATATCCTCAGGAGAAGACTCTTTCATGAGCAATTATTGGTCCTGAAGCCATCTCCCTCTGCAACTGAAATCCTACTAAGGAATACAGATTAATAACCAGAGCATAATTTATCATCAAGCAGAGGGAAGAAAGAAATCCAGTAGACATTGATACGACATGAACTAAGTGTAATACCCTGATTTAAGCAACTCTGGATGTGAAAATCTGGTTTCATGCCTTTGTTCACCCAACAAATATTTAGTGAGCATCTACTGTGGGCTCAGCATTGTACTAAGCAGCAGGGGATACAAAAAGATATAAGACTTAGACTGTAAGGGTTTCTGAAGTTGTATGTACCACTGACATGGTTTTATGTCATCAAAAAACCCCGTACAGTCTAAGAGTGCATGAGGATGCACTAGGGGTTCATGGAGATCTCTTGGGGTAGCAGGACTGCACCTATGGACCTATTCTGGCTCTTTATGTCTACTTATCCCTTTCTCTGTATGGGTGAAAAATCACGGTCTTATAGACTATATGTCAGTAGTACATACAAAAAAAACATTAAAAACCACATTTGTCAATCAGCTCCTCCAGTCACCCAGTTTTTCAGGGGACTCTCTGATCAAAGATGGCACTACTAGTATTATTTTAGCTCCAAGGACTTGATGTAAGGGTGAAATACTGCAAGTGAACCTGACAGCAAGAGAGGATGTCTTAGGTGAGAGATGTAAAAGCTAAGGAAAGGAGGGGTGGGAGAAGCAAACAGGAAAGAGAAGGTGGAGGATGCCTTAAAGAGTGGAATGGAAGGTTGAGAGAAGATTCAGGGAGCCTGATCCAGAGTAGTAAAAATGAGGCAGGCATAAAAAAATGTCTTGCTGCTGATCCAGTTTGGGTTCAAAAAAAGGGGACTGGTGAATTTCCTCCTACTTCCCTTTTTCCTGGTAAGGGTTGATTGTATTATTTACTCACTTTAACCTTACCTGTTATCCTCTGGGTTTGGAAGGTGTTTAACTTTGTTTTAAAAGTTTATTTCTCTTAAGCCAGAAAATATGATAAAGCTATTGATCAACAGAAATGTTAAGCTACATGTGTATTTTATTTAATGCTTACAAATAGAAAGGGGGGGGGAGAGAAACAGAGAGACAGACAGAGACAGAGGTAGAGACAGAGACAGAGAATAGAGAGATTGATGTTGATTCCAACTGAACCTGGGGTCATGAATGCTAATTTGGAACTATTGGGCAAAGTGGCAGAGTAGTATTGAACTGTTACAAGCCTGGCACCAGAGTCAGGATTCCATGCTTCTAGAAATAAAATTTCAAGCCCATAAGAGGAGGCTGCTAAGGGAGCAAACTGTGGGCATTTTCCATTCATTTTCCATTTTCTCAGCCATGACCATCTGCTGCACCAGACTTTTAAAAGCAAGTCTCACCTCTCAAAGAAAGGAGGCGTGAACTAATAGTGAAGCTCCATTTAGGCAAAGAGAGTGTGAGCAGTTGTACCACCCTGCTTAATAGGTACACCCACTTAGTGGATGATGAACAGTTCAGACTACTTAGCTTCCCTGTGATACCTCCCACCTACATATATATTGATGGAATCCATAGGTGTTGACCTGAGAGGCCCTGGGGGAATGGAACATACTCAATAAAGGGAATTTAGAGATATTCTGGAGTAAAGTAGAGAAAATTAAATCTACTTGCTATACCAAAATATTGATGATATTAAGTATTTTATCCATGTATCGTTTCATATTTAATATTTTAGTGAGGAAACTATCATTGACATTTTGTCACGTAATCCTTACTCAAATGGCAAAAAACAAAGTATCTTGGACTCTCAAGGATCCTTAGATACTATTTAAGAAATGTTAGGGTCCTTCCTTCCCCCATTTTTTCACATTTAGTTAGTTGGGGAAGTGATCCATCTATAGTGTTAGAAAAATTACCTCTCAAGGTCATATCCCTAAACCTAAGAGGCTTTAGTACCACACTCTGGAGATTCAACTCATCAGAGCAAGTGCGATCATGTGTTACACAGAGATTGGGCAGAAAGTTTTGTGTATATGTTAATAAAATGTATATGGATACATGTATGTATGGATATGGATAGATGTGTATGTGTATATACTTCCGCACAATCTCTGTGTAACACATGTTCCCACTTGCCCCAGAATCCAGAATGTGGCTACCACAACCCCACAGGGATTCTAGGGATACAGCCTTGAATGTTGATGACACCAAGGTCACCCACATCCCAGGCCATCAGCCCATCATCCTGACTTTTGTCTTGCCACTGGACTTCAATGACTCTGGAAGAGAAAGTGAAGCTGACAACTTTGTGCAGCTCTGCCTCACTTAAATCCAATTCATGACAGAGTTAAGACATCACCTTCCTTATGTCATCAGTTCTCTTTGAAAATGAAGGACAAATAAGAAGAACAAATAAGAAGATGTACACACACATACAAATACATATATATATATATACATGAATGCATACATATACATATATATATATACATATATACATATAAAATTGCATACCAATACCGAGGCATCAAACAGGATACCCAAGGCTACATGCCATCCACACTCCCAAGTACAGCCTGAATTAGATTAAAATGTAATTGGGAAACACTTAATTAAATAAATAAAAATACAACAAAACATAGATAATGTTAATAAGTAGTTTTCTAAACCTTTGCTACAGCACAGATTCTTATGTATGTACCGTAGCTCAATTTCTATTTGAACTTGACTTCACTTCACTAATAGAAACTGAGTGGTCCCTGAAATGAATGGGCAATTTTTTTTATTTTCTTGTTGTTTGAGTCGAAATAGTTCCCATAAGAATGCAACCCCTGGGTTAACACAAAAGTCAGTGGGCAAATACACAAATGTCAAGTCTGCACATCACTTTTCAGGTTATAGTTAATGCCCAAAGTGAGGCCTCACCCTATTGGATGCAGCCAAATGTCTTTTTTTAAGGTTGTTTTTGCTTGGCAGATTTCACCATTAGGCGATAGTGGCTGATCCAAATGGTTAGATTGTTTAAAGCCTTTCCCAAACATTATGTTCCAACTTTAGATCACTGTCAAAAAACTGAAATGCTGCCCCAACCATGCTCATCTAAACTATTTAAAATAAATGTAGATCCTTGCTGAACAGCTAGAATGCAGGGACTTCTGAAAGAAAAGCAGCATGAAAAGAATAAGTCCTTGTGAGGGCTTTTTTCATTCCAACAAAAATAGTTTATTTTGGATCTAAACATCCCCCTGTTGTGTTGTGAATTAAAGTATTTCTGTATATTTAGCTAGAAAATGAAACTAACAAGAAGTGAGGGAGGAAAACAGGGATAGACATCTGCCTTCTCCGCATCCTGTTTCACCCCCTGTTTCCAGAACAGTGTCCTGCACAAAAAAATACCTTTCCAAATGTTGGTGGAATGAAATTGAACTTGTGACCCAGAGGTGTGAAGCAAGAGAAGGGTGAAGAGAAAACAAAACAATTTACATCTTTTAAAAATCATAATCACAGTTGTTCTCTACCCAAATCCACAGCTTTGAGAAGAAGGAAATAATAGCTGTCTCCCTGAAGGAGCCCCGGGCTGGTGATAGAAGACCTGGCCCTGCAGGGCTAGCTTTGCCACTTTTTGTTCTATCGGTTCAGCTCTCCATGACCCCAGTTAGGATTTTCTTGGCAAAGATACTGGAGTGGTTTGCCATTTCCTTCTCCAGTTCATTTTACAGAAGAGGAAACTGAGGCAGACAGGGTGAAGTGACTTGCTCAGGGTCACACAGCTAGTAAGTATCTGAGGCCATATTTGAACTCATAAACATGAGTCTTCCTATTTGCAAGCCCAGCCACAGTGCCTTCTGGCTTCACCACAGAGAAAGCCAAATAACCATTACGTCTTAGAAATCTCATTTGTGAAATGAGGCTAATTCTACTCTCACTTCTCCTGTAGGGATATTGAAGACAAATACACCCCACATTGCACCCCTCACACTGCACTCCTCTCTCCAGGTACTCTTCCATCCAATGACACTGGCCTCCTGTGTGGTCCTCCAACAAGACCCTCCGTCTCTTGGCTCAGGGCATTTTTGCTCAGGGGCTGACTGTCCCCCGTGCCTGGAATGCTCTTCCTCCTCATCTCTGCCTCCTGGCTTCCCTGGCTTCCTTCAGGTCTCAGCTAAAATTCTGCCTTCTACAAGAAGCCTTTCCCAACCTCCATGCTCGTGCCTTCCCTCTAGTGATTATTTCCAATTTATGCTGTATTAGCTTGTCTGTATGTAGCTGTCTGCATGCTGTCTCTCCCATTATACTGAGTTCTTCAAAGACCGGGGACTGTCTTCTTCCTTTCTTTGTATTCCCAGTGCTTAGCATAGTGCCTAATATACAGTAGGTGCTTAATTAATGTTAATTACCTGATAATAGGTGAACTTACAATCAAGGGTAACTGATAAGTCACTTCACCTCTTGGGGGCTCTATTTCCTCAACCATAAAACGGGGGGGGGGGGGGGGGGCCGGGTGAGACTGGAACAGGATTTCTTTAACAGATACATTGATCTCTGAAGTCCCTTCCAGTTTTAAAATCCAGTGCTTTATACTTCAGAAGAAAGGGGAGGTGTGAGTGTGAAAGACCTGATGCCAGGAAGTGGCTAAACACATCCTAGAATGCCACTGCATTCTGCTCACAATTTCATCTCTTTGTTCCTTGGGCTCCAGATAGTCTAGTGAGTATACACTCAGAATATTTTAGAAACTGGCCCTGCAACACGGGAATTTCTTTTATATTACCTCTGTCGCTTCTTCTATCTGTCTTCTCTCTCTCTCTCTGCTTCCTCTCTCTCTCTCTCTGTCTCTCTGTCTCTCTGTCTCTCTGTCTCTCTCTCTCCCCCTCTCTGTCCTCTCTCTCTCTTTCTCTCTCTCTCTCTGTCTCTCTCTCTTTCTGTCTCTCCCTCTCTGTCTCTCCCTCTCTCCCCTCCCCCCCCCCCCCCTCTCTGTCCTCTCTCTCTCTGTCTCTCTCTCTTCTCTCTCTGTCTTTCCTCTCTATCCCTCTTTCTGTCCTCTCTTTCTCCTCCTCCCTCGGTCTGGTCTTGCTCACTCTTGCACCCTTTTATTTGTAATATTAAATGAATCAGTGTTAATGGCCAAGTACTTTCTTAACAGTATAAAGCAGCGTACAAAACACATATAAACATTTAACCAATGTATATAAAGTTGCAATAGGACTTGCAGCTGGGATTGCCTCTTTCTCTCCTCCCTGCCTCCTCCAGTCATCTGAAGGGTTGTTGCAGAAAAGAATCGAGATTTAAACCCAGGGTGGAAATTTTCCCAGCTCTGGGGGTAATGGGGAGCAGTCTACTGGACTTCATTCATCTCACCAACTTTGTGTCTGCTGCTTGCGCTTGATCTACTCTCTCAACCTCTGGTCAGCCCCAGGCCACTCCCATAGGGCCTTCTTCATACAGGTCTTGCCTTTCCTGGCTTCCATGTATGCTCCACAAAAGAGATCTCCTCTCACAGCTGTGTCCTTTGTTTTTGCCTACAGAGGGGCAGGACGAGCAATCCAAGCTCCCTGTTGGGTTTGGCAGGACAAGCATGAAGATCGTTGCAGCTCACCATCCTCCTCCTCCATTTCAGTCTTGCCACCCATGTGGTTCCTAAGGGAGAAGTTTTCTTCAAGGCCTCTGGAACCACAGCCCCCTGAGCTCTCCTTTATATTTGCATATCCTGAAACCCAGCAGCTCTCTTTGATTCCAGAGAAATCCTCCAAAGTCTCTATGGTAATGATGGGAGTGATGGGGAAGAGGAGGGATAGGAATCCTCAACCAAAGTTACATAGAGAAACACCATACAATTTTGGTATTTTTTTATTTTTTCCCCATAAAAGTTTGGTGTTGCCAGTGTTTCCTACTCGAAAATCTTCAATGGCTCACTATTTCCTCCAAAATAAAACCCAAGATTTTAGGAACCAACCTACGTTTCTGAACTTATAGCACATTATCTCCTTTCACACACTCTACATTCCTATCAAATTTCTCCACTAGCTATTCCCCAGACTCAGCATTCCTTATCTCATCACATGTATTCACACAGGTCATCCCTCAAGTCAGGATATAATTCCCTACTCATCACTGCCTTTCAGCATCTTCACCCAAGACAAGGCTCAATGACACCTCTTTCGTGGAGCCTTTCCTGATCCCTCTGGCTGAAAGTCTCCTCTCCATCCTCATATATGCCTAGAATACCTTGTCTAGATCTCTCTTCTTCCTTCTCATCATTCTCCACTTTGTATTTTATACACTGGACCTAGCCATGTAACAAGGGCGTGATGGGTCCAGGTCAAACCAACAAGAGCCAATTATTAAGTGTGAGCATTAGTATCCTGAAAAATCAGCAAATGCTACAAATCAGGACTTGATTTTTTTTGTTGATTGTCTAGACCAGAGGGGAACCTGCGGCCTCAAGGCCACACATGGCCCTGTAGGTCCTCAAGTGCAGCTCTTTGACTGAATCCAAACTTCACAGAATCCTGTGAAGTCACACTTGCATGTACAAGTCATACACAGCTATACACACATAATCAAAGTACATGCATTATCTTCACCCAGTAGAATGGAAATGCCTTGAGGGGATGAACTATTTCATTTTTTCCTTTGTTACCCCTGACACCCAAGAACAGTTTTTGGAATATAGTAGGCACTTAATAAATGTTTACTGAATTAGATTGAATGGTGGTGTCACTGAATGATCACTGAATGATCAAATTTGAATCAAAATCTCTAATGTAGCACTTACTCTGATGGGATGGGCAATGGGCTGAGGAATATTCCCTCTAGAAAACACTATGCTTCACACTACCATTTTGGTATCTGAGCAGAAATGACTTGCTCTTGACCACACAGCTAAGCAATGGTAGATCTAAGATTAGAGACCAGGCCTTTGATTCCCAGTCCAGCACTCTCACTACTCCCCCATGTGTCCCTCCTAAACATCTCTGAATTTCTAAGAGTACAGAAATTCAGAAAACTCCCTAGTTTAACATTGGGGTCAAGTAGCCTAATTTCCCAATCTTAACTAGTAACTGATTGCAGAATCAATGAATTTCAGAGCTTTAGGAGGCCTGAGCGACCCTTTTGTCCATCTCCCTAATTTTCCAGTGAAATTTCCAGTGAAGGAGACAATGAATGTGTCAAAGGACCACCTCCATACTGAGAAGCTTAGCATAGCGTCTTACATAGGAGGTGCTTTAAGAATGCTTGCTGAATTAATTTGACCAGTAAGGAGAACATCAGTAACAAATAATAGGATGCAGCAGCAAAGTTCACTTTGATCTCACTAATTCTATAAATAAATATGTCGTTTTATTCCCAGCCCCTTAAAAAGGAGGAATGCAGATTTCTCCAACAATGGAATAATTCTTGAAAAGGAAATAGGAGCACAGAGAAAGACCTTCAACTCTCTGAAACAAACAGGAAAAGTTAAACCTTGAGCCCTGGGACAACAGATGCTAAAAACTCAAGACCACTGCTGACATCTTGGATAAAAATAATGTAGGCAATCCAAGGACACGAGTTGAATCAGCATTTTTCATCATTCACTTGACTTTCTATTCCTGGAAAGCCAGGCCCATGGAAGTGAAGCCTTTTCAGCTTTTGTATCCTGTATGTTGTGGTCCACCATTTAGCCTAACATTTACTCAGTCAGTATACAATCACTCTGGAGATGACTTCAGCAGGGGAGCCCTTGACCTTGGGATATATTCTTCTTTGGTGGAAAGACTTAAATTGTATAAAGACCACTGAAGACAAGAGTTTTGCTAAGGTTAACTCTTCATTCCAGAAGTCTGAGACTATACTGGGGCATGAGCTATGAAGGCATGAGAACATAAGAGAAAAGATGCAACACATTTTATTTTTTGGCTAGGCAATGAGGTTAAGTGACTTGCCCAGGGTCACATAGCTAGTAAGTGTTTGTTTTTTTAAATGTGTCTGAGGCCGGATTTGAACTAAGATCTCCTGAATCCAGGGCCAGTGCTCTATCCACTGTCACCTAACTGCCCCTATTTTACTTTTTAAAATAAGTTTTTGATACTTCCTGTTTTTACATCATGGTCCTCTCTAGCTATACTTCCCCACAAATAAGCCCTTCCTTGTAACAAAGAAAAATAATCAAACAAAACCAACACAGTGACCAAGTCTGGCAGCATATGAACATTTGGTATCTATGGTGCACCATCTTGTAACCAAAGTATCTTTTCCAGGACCATGATAGGTCAATACTTTTACTCAGGGTCTGGCTTTGTTTTAATTAAGACTTTTCATTTACATTATTTGAGTCATTGTGTATTTTATTTTCCTGTTTGAGCTTACTTCACTCAATGCAATGTTTTTAGTTTAGACTAACAATAATAATTAATTTTTTTTTTGGCTAGGCAATGGGGTTAAGTGACTTGCCCAGGGTCACACAGCTAGTTAAATGTCAAGTGTCTGAAGTCAGATTTGAGCTGAGGTCCTCCTGATTCCAGGGCTGGTGCTCTATCCATTGCGCTACCTAGCTGCCCCTTAATGATTATTTTTGTTTAAATATTGATTGACTGCCCACTATACTCAAGGCACTGTGCTAAGCACCAGAGATAGAGAGACAAAAACAGAACAGTCCTTGCCCTCAAGAACCTTATATTCTACTGAAGTAATAATAGCTAACATGTACAAAGCATTTCAAAGTTTACAGAATGCTTTTTAGATATCATCTCATTTAATCTTTACAACATTCATGTGTTAGGTTCCACAAAGCTAGATAGTTCACTGGAGAGAGCACCAGGCTTCAAGTCAAGAAGACCTGAGTTCAAATTTGACCTCAAACACTTAATTAGCTATGCAACCCTGGGCAAGTCGCTTGTCCTCTGGTTTCTTCATCTGTAAAATGGGAACAATAATAGCACCCTATTTCCCAGAGTTGTTTTGAGGAACAAATGATAAAATATTTATAAAGTGGTTAGCACGACACATAGTAGGTGCTTAATAAATGTTCTCAGAGAGGCTCAAAGATTAAATGATTCATCCATTTCACATAGCTAGAAAGAGTTGAGAGACAAGATTAAAACTAAGTCTCTCCTGACTCCCAAGTTTAACATTCTCTCTGCTGCCTCTCAGAGACTAGAAAGAAATTCAAGCTATCATTAATGGGGGAGAAGGAATGCAAAATAAACCCTAGGTTTATGGGCAGCTATTGTTCATCCTTCATTCTCAAAGACAACCAATGACATCAGGAAGGTGATGCCTTGACTTGCAAGTGAATTGGATTTAAGTGAAGCAGGGCTGTTCAGAGTCATAAGCCTCACTCTCTCCTCCAGAGTCTTTGGAGTCCAGTGGCAAGAGATAGGTCAGAACAACCAGTAAGGGCCCAGAATGCAGTGGGAGACCTAGGCCTTTTTAACCTAAGGTCTTTCCCAGATCTCAGTTTGTCTGAGGCAACACCCATTCAATATGTAAAGGCTAGGTAACAATTAAGGCAAAAGATGGCCTAGTTTGCCTTCCAAAAGAATCAACCTGGGAGAGCATGGGAAGCTAAGTGAGCGGTGGATAGCGCACCGACCTTGGAGTCAGGAGCGCCTGAATTCAAGTCCGGCCACAGATACTTAATAGTTGTGTGACTCTGGGCAAATCACTTAACCCTGTTTGCCTCAATTCCTCATCTGTAAAATGAGCTGGAGAAGAAAATGGCAAACCACTCCAGTATCTCTGTCAAGAAAACTCCAAATGAGGTCACCAAGAGTCAGATAGGACTTAAATGATTCAACAACACCCTTGGTTTAAGGATTTATACCCCTAAAATGATAGCTCTCAAACTTCCACCAATGTGTTTACCTTTAATGGTCAGAGGACACAATTTGTTGAAAGCAAAGTCTTTTACTGAAAAAGCATAATAAAAAAGTAGCAACACAATATTATTCCTTATAAGCCTGGGGTAAGCTCTCTGGTGAATACGCAGAGCATCAGTGGAAAGGGTAAGGCATGTGAAGAACACATACATAGGGTATGCATATGGCCAAGACACACATGTGGAGGGGTGCTATGGGGCCACTGATGTGTTCTGTTGTTGTTATCATATCATCCAATGACATTGGTCTCATTGTTTCTGCTGGATAGGCCCCTACTGGACCTTACTTGGCCCAACCCTTGGTTCAGCTGAAATCCTTGGCTATAGTGTCAATATGCCTTTTCTGCCAGCTCTTTTAGAAAAAGCAGAAACCCCTGTCCTTGTACCAGTAGATGCCTCCCCTGTATTATTCCTTCAGAATATGAGCTCTGAACCCATCGGTCCCAAAGTAGGAGATTCTTAGCTCCAGGTGCCAAACTCATTAGAGCAAAGATCAGGATGATACCAGCTATCTGGTGTTTTATTTTACCTTTCTTTCAGGTCTGTGACTTGGTTCCCTCAGTCAGAGACCTTATCCTAATTAATGGTGTTTTCTGAAACCCAGATTTTCGTCTCTGCAGGCCAGGCTATAAGCCAGGTAATGACTATTTATCAAATGATTACCTAATATCTGAAGGGGAGGGGGCTGGAGTTTCATCAGTTTTTATGCCTAAGTCTCTACTATATGTCCATGTATCTGGAGAAATACATGTATCTGGAGGTGCACAGGCAAGCCAGGTCCGGGGGGGCAAGGTCATTGTTTATGCTACCTGTGTTCCTTTCATACTTAGATGCCACCAACGCAGGTCTGAATAGGGCTTTGCCCACACCATTATACGCTCCTGAGCACCCACTTGGCTGGGATTATATTTTGCAAATCCTCTTTCACGAAATGAAGTGTGTTTCCTTCAGTATATTTTCACAAAGACATGGTGTAAGGAAGAACAACAATAAAAAACACTTCACATCATAGGACGTAAATAATGTGTTGTTGCTTTATCTTGTGACTATTTTTCAGAAATTGAACATAGTTCATTCCTATCCCTGGTATAGCCAAATAGTGGCTAGTCAAATATTCTATGTAATAGAAAAATTATAAGAAATAATATGGAGTAGGGGGATAGAGGGCTGGCCCTGGAACCAGGAGGACCTATGTTCTAATCCTGCTTTTAACACATTCTAGCTATGTAACCATGGGCAAGTTACTTAATTTCTCAGTGCCCCAGGCAACTCTGTAAGATCGGGAATTGTTGTAAGAAGTTTCTACACCAGGAATTTCCTTCACCAGTGTTTTCCAAACTGTGACACATGAAGCCCCCCCCACCACACACACACATACACACACACACACACACACACACAGAACAATGACTAAAAGTATTGGATATTTTAAAGTATAACTCCCACATAAATACATCCATCTTTTTCAGTGGAAACAGTTTAATAATAAGAATAAGAATAATAGCTAACATTTATATAATGACTACTATATTCCAGGCAATTATTATCTCATTTGATCCTCACAACAACTGTTGGAAGTAGGTGCTATTATTATCTCCATTTTACAAATGGGGAAACTGATTAATGTTAACGAAAGAGAACAGAGAATTTGTTCCAACTTGGGGAGTAGAATGTTGGCATAAGGGAAGCGTAATGTCACAAGGGGATGGTGAGCAATCACCCTCCCTAGCTTCCCCTCTCCCCTCCCCCAAGAGGGAGGAGGTGGGCGCTTACGAATACAACATGATGCTTATCAGATGCCTCCCCCTCCTTTGAGTGGGACAAGGGCTCACACCGACCCAATGGACATGAGGTCTGGAAAGGTTCCAGAGTGCACACATATATAGTTCCCATGATCCTAAACTAAATTAAAACGTTATTGCAGCTGGCCAGAATATAAACTAGGCAATGTGTTAGCTAAAATGGTGGGAAGTAACCTAGCTTTTCAAAACTTGCACAGCTCTTTGATGCTCTCTGCTGGTGAGTGGAAACCTTGCAGACAACCTAAGGAAAGAGTCAATAGCATTAACAATTCAGAACTGAAAGAAACCTCAGAAACCACCTAGTCCACGCCCGGTATAGATGAGAAAACTGAAGCCTCAGAAGGTTCGGTGACCACTTCAAAAAACAAAGACAAAAAACCACCAGAACATGGCATTACATTATGTGTAGGCAGGGTGGGCAATCACTGTCATTTATGATGTAAGGGGCACCATTAGCATCTCTGGTTTAGGGCCTTGTGTATATTTCAACTGAGTTAAGACATTAGAAAACTAACAGATTTGAGAGGGGATAATTTAACTAATTAGAACTTTTTAAAGGGTAGAGAAGACCCACAAGAAACTGGGACACAGAGATGGCGAGCTTTGATTTTAAAGAAGAGTTTGGGTTTTCTTTTTTTTTTAATCCACTTTAATCCTGAAGCCAACCTTACCCTGCCTAGAATCCACCCGGCACCCCAGACTCAGAAATGTGACATGGTCTTTGATCCTTCCCAGCCCGGTACAATTCATGCTCATTTATCACCATGTGCCATTCTCTCTCAGCAATTTCTAGGAGCCAGTGGTTCTCCTTCTCCATTTCCATATCCCTGACTACAAGGTCATAAGTGCAGGTCATAAGTGGACAAAAGTCTTTCCACAATGTTTTCTTGCAATGCCACATTTTGAATATATTACATGGTTCTGCTGCCAATGTTTAGAAAACATCCTATTTTAGGAATGGGGCTGACAGGGACAGCACTTACTACTAGGAACTCTGCTGATGGTGGTGTTTAGAAAGACCCTGGTCACAGCTTCCCATTAAGCTGTATCCTCAATTGGCTTTCTAAACAGAACAGGATAAGCCATTGAACAGTGTCATTGAACTAGGCTTGGCGGCAATAAGGAAGGCTGAAGGTTTCCTAGTTTTTCAGTCTGCAAAGGTCTTTGGCTCCCTCTGCTGGTGCATGGAAACATTATTCGAAAACGAATTTTTTAGTTTATTTAGTTTAGTTAGGTTTTTTGTGTGTATCTTTTAATACACAAAGCCTAAAAATCTACCTTAGACTAAAGTCCCATTAGGGAATTAACAATTCCATAGGTTGAGGGTCCTGTTTACCCCCTCTGTGGTCTACTCTTATCAGTTGTTTAAAAACTCCCTTTTGCCTTCAGTTCAGTAATTAGTAGCAGATAGTCAACAATAGCATTCTCATTTTATAAATTAATATAAAAATCAAAGGAGACTTTGTTCAGCCAATATTTTCACACTCCTGGCTTTCTGAGTGAAACAAGTTTTATCTTGAGCTAAATAGATGATTAGCTTTCACTGGGGAAGTACAGATCCAACTCTAATTAGAATGAATGGCAAATATGCTTTTTCCTTTTAGGAACATTTGCCTCTGCCCAACTTAGGTACAGTTTCTTTTGGAATCTTCTCTCTAAGGACTCACTAGACCTTCAAGAATAAGTAAGGTTCTACTACTTTGGGGCCACCACAAGAGCATTAAAGTTCACCTGAGTAGCTGGGACCAACACAGAGGGGACTTAGCTTGCTTTTGTTAATCAGTTTCCCCATTTGTTAAAGTAGAAATTTGTTGAGGTTAAGAATCACTGATCTTTGGCTTTCAGCAAATTTGGAGGAACAAAATTTCAGGACCATCAGTGGGTGCCAAGTAAAATTAAATAAATGCCTCACAATTTGATTCACAATTTTGCAGTTAATTGAGAGAGGGTCATTTTTCTTCCCAGATCAGTTGCTTAATCGTTGAAAGACCTTTCAAAGAATCCCTTCTGAATCTCAGAAGTAGGATTAGGTACTCCTAACCCAGGAGTGAAGAGCTCCAAACTATTCTATTTTTGTGGGCTCTTAAGTGAATTAAATTGATGGTAAAATTTTGCAGATAAATTTTGGGTTGTTTCCTCCCCCTTTCTTGAATGTCATAATCTCTTCAAACCTAAAACTCCTCATTTGGAAAATAGAGATATTGATGTCTATAGTAGATCTGCCATCCAGCAGGAAGAGATAGAAAGAGAAATTCTATTTAAAATAATTACAAAATTGTTGGTGGAGTTGTGAACTAATCCAACCATTCTGGAAAACTTTGGAACTATGTCCAAAAGGCTATAAAACTGTGAAGACATTTTGACCTAGGGATATTACTACCAAGTCTATATCCCAAAGAGACTTTTAAAAAGAAAAAAAAGAGAAAGAAACATATTTAATATTTATAGCAGCTTTTTTGTGGTGGCAAAGAATTGGAAATTGAGGGGACACTCATCAACTGGGGAATGGCTGAACAAGTTACAATATATGATTGTGATGAAATATTACTGTACTATAAGAAATGATGGGCAGGATGCTCACAGAAAAACCTGGAAAGACTTATATGAACTGATACAAAGTGACATGAGCAAAACCGGAAGAACATTGTACAAGATAAGAGCAATATTGCATGATGATCAACTGTGAATGACTTAGGTATTCTCAGCAATACAATGATGTAAGACATTTACAAATAAATTATGAAAAATGCTATCCATCTCCAGAGAAAAAACTAATGGAGTCTAAATAGAGATAGAAGCAAACATTTTTTTTTTTTACTTTCTTTATTTTTCTTGGGGTTTTTTTTTGCAACATAGCTAATTTGGAAATATGTTTTGCATGTTTTCACATGTATAGTTGATATCACATTTCTTACCTTCTCAATGAGTGGGATAGGGAAGGAAAGAGAATTCAGAACTCAAAAAATTTTGTAAATAAGTGTTAAAAATAAATAAAGTTAAAATTAAAAAATAATAAAATAAAATATAATTGATCTATCTAATGGGATAACATATAAAATGGCCTAGTCTCAAAATGGCTGAGTAGTGGTCACGTTAAAGTCTAGATGCTAGGAGTCCTTGGGATTCCAAAATCACGACATGCAGGTACTGCCCAAAAGAATTCAACCCAAACCTTCTTTCAGCCAAAGACAAGGTTTATTAAAGATGAACCTTATAGGCCAGACTCTCAAGGAATCTGAACATTTGTGACAATGGTAAGGACAAGCAGGCATGAGGAAATCTCAGCCCCTAGATGGTGGCCAGGATGGATCTTACATACAGAAAGACTATGGGAGGGATCTAGGAGTAGTCAAATAGTTTGGGGTGACTGAGAGGGGAGCTGGGAGAAGGGGCATCTCGATGGGAGTGGACAGTACTGGAGAAAGAGTTTAGGGAGGATCTTGAAGCTGGGGTGACTGGTAGTGGGTCCTGGTAGAATCCTGATAGGAGTTTCTGGGAGGTTCAATGGGCCAACCCAGAATATACAATGGAGGGCTAGGCTTAATTAGGATAACAAAGAATTGAGAGATTGGGCCTAGATTATAAGGAAAGGTCGATTGAGTGGATTATGGCCTCAGGCAACCGCTTGAGATTTCTTTGACCAAATAAGTGAGTTCAAGGAAAGTTCAAAGTTTTTCTGGGGCCTGTAGACAAATGGGACTCAAATTCTTTTTGGGGTGAGTTGGCTTGGGCCTGTGGCCCCATCAGTCATTGGTTAATTTGGAGTACTGTTTCAAACTAAACAATCTTAAAAGAAAAAACAAATGACCAAATCTAGAGTCATTAAAACTAAACCCACAAGATAGGAAGACAAAAATGTCGTACTGAATAAAAGTTTCATGAAATAATGCCAGAGAACTTAGTTACTTAGAGGTCCTATTCAGCAGCCCCAAGTCTGGTGTCCTGACTCTCAGCACATCTACCTGGGCACAGCTGAGGAAAACAAATTTGTGCTAAAGATTTGTGCTTTAGGCTCTGGCTGTGGGGTTCCTTCGCCAACTCCCAAGTGGCCCTTCCATACCCTACAAGGGAAAGAAGGCATTCATTGTACCCTGTCATATGGAGGAAATGAAGTGTACCTTTCAATTAAATATGAGATAGTGAAGATGTGATCTATTGCTGAATATTATTTGCAAAAGCTTGCTTGTTCCCTATAAACACGCTTACCAAGGAATATCTTCTGTGAGAAATCTCTCTTGTATTTAACAACTAATTATTGTATTAGAACCAAAATTTTCCCCCTTCTCTACTTCCTCATCCAGAAATCAACCAGAGTGGAAAATCTCTCTTAAAGATTTACTCAGGCCAAGATCTAATCAGACAGTAAAAGAAATTCTAAGTTTGCTCTAATGGGTGCATTCCTGTTCATTGTATTTGCTCAGACAGGTCTGGGAAGTGTTGATTTTCTCTTTTGTCAAACAGGTGATATGTAAATTGATAAATCCCTTTGACCAAGATTTGGGTGACCCAAGTTACTTACCCCAAGACCCTTAATGTAATATAGCCCATTCTCTTTTTCTCATTAATTATTAACCAATCAGAGTTGATTGCCACCATCTTAGAAGGGCATAAAAAGTGTGAGACCACAGCCATGAGGGGTCTTTGGTCTGAGACATGGTCAAATGACCATCCTCTTATTAAAATGCTGGCGTTATTAATATAATTATTAAATTACCCAGAAATTATGTCTCTCAAACCTTTTTAAATGCCACACTTCAAAATGTATAAATGACCTTCATAAAGACTTTGTATAGATAAGAAAATTGGCATGTTGGTCAGTGGTTTGTTGATGTCCTATCAGTCATCTTTTTTTTTTTTTTGGTATCTGAGATTTTTGGTATGGGTGATGGGAGTCTGAAATTCTTTTTCACATCTCTGGTAATAGTAACATTAGTAATAGTACTCATATGCAGAATACATCACGTGAAATGCCAGGTTGGACAAATCAAAAGCCAGAATTAAGGTTGCCATGAGAAACATCAGCAATCTCAGATATGCAAATGATTCCACTCTGATGGCAGAAAGTCAAGAAGAATTGTGAAGCCTCTTGATGGGGGTGAAAGAGGAGAGTGTCAAAGCTGGCTTGAAGCTCAACATCAAAAAAAAAAAAACCACTAAGATCATGGAAACTTATGCCATCAACTCCTGCCAGAGGGAAGAAGAAGAAATTGAAGCAGTATCTAATTTGATATTCTTGGTCTCAAAGATCACTGCAGATGGTGAGTGTAATCACGAAGTTAAAAGACACTTTCTCCTTGGAAGGAAGGCTATGACAAATCTGGACAGCATATTAAAAAGCAGAGACGTCACCTTACTAACAAAGGTTCACGTATTCAAAACTGTGTTTTTCCAGTTGCATTTGATGGTTGTGAGGACTGCAAGGAAAGCTGAGCGCCACAGAATCAACTCTTTGAAATTGTGGTGCTGGAGAAGACTTTTGAGAGTCCCTTGGACAACAAAGAGATCAAATCAGTCGATAATTAAAGAAATTAATTCAGACTATTCGTTGAAAGGTCAAATACTGAATTTGGAGCTTAAATACTTTGGCTACATAATGAGAAGACAGGACTCAAGCCCCTGACTGGGAAAGATTAAAGGCCAAAGAAGAGGATGGCAGAGGGTGAGATGGATAGTTAGTATCATGAAAGCAGCAAAAATGAGTTTGGACAGACTTCATGAGATAGTGAAGGATAGAAGAGCCTGGTGTGCTATGGTCACAAAGAGTTGGACATGATTGAATGACTGAACAACAACAACAATAATAATGACGTACATTTATAAAGCACCTACTATGTGTCAGGCACTATCCTAAGTACTTTAAAAATATTATTTTATTTGACCCTCACAACATCCCTGGGAGGTAGGTGTTATTATTTTCCTCATTTTATAGTTGAGGAAACTAAGGCAAACATAAATGACTTGCTCAGGGTCATACAACTAGCAGATGTCAGAAGTCAGATATGAACTTATGTCTTCCTAACTCCAGGCCTGGCACTTCACCCTCTGCACCACCTAGACACCTCACATACTAGTTCTTCAAAGCCCCCACAAGTACGTTGCTTTTAGAATGGTTTTCTTCTCTATCTACTTGAGCCAACCTCACTGCCTTTCCTTTCTTTGCTCTTTTTAGTACCATTTCTACTTTCTTTGGAAGCACTGAGGGATTGTGATGTTAGGGTCTAAATGTGGTTGTTTCACTATTCTTGGTGGAGAAAATATTTTGTTATAGTAAATAGCTTTTTACAAATCTTTTCCATTTTTGTTTCATTTGTAATCCTTCCATTTTCATCTTTGAATATCCTTGGGATGACTTTGCTTAGTTAGATATCCTGCCAGGACTTCTTTAAGCTAGCCTTACCCTCCGCATCTCTCTTTTTTAAGACGTTATAGTTTATAATCACCCATCATCCTTCCTTGTAAGATTTTACATCTAATTTTATATTCCAACCCAGCATTGCCTTTGGCAGCCACGTCTCTCCATTTGATAAGTCAAATGTTTGTTGAGCGTGTAATTTTCTGAGTTCTTTTGTTCCCTTTGTTGTAGTAATTAATTTAAATCAGCTTAACTTGATGAAATTATTAATCAGAGCTGATGTCATTTCTGTTGTCCATTTCTCATTTTTTTTTCATTTTCAAAACTTGTTTAAATAATTCATGGTGAAATCTCCCTCGTAGTATACCATATCTTTTCCCCACTACTATTGTTTCTTCTTGTTTATTATAAATTCTGATCTTAACTCTAATGAGTAGATAGTTTGACAACACAGACAATTGACCCAGGGATAATTACCATGTCCGGAATGAGTCTTTTCAGGGGAGGGAGAAAGGGGGAAAATTTGGAACTCAAATTTTTTTTTTAAATAAATGTTGAAAATTGTCTTTACATGTAATTGGAAAAAATAAAATTCCATAAAAGAAACAAAATAAGTCTTTTCTTGTCTATTAAAACATGGTCACTTTTACTCTTTGTGATGTTATTTGGTGTTCACCATGTCCAGAATATATACTCATGCACTATTTGGAGAATATATTCATTATACAGAGGTATGAAGCTTCCAGACAATCTACAAGCTTTTGGCTCCTCTCACTTACTCCTCTTGAAGCATTTTTTTTCCCATCCTCATTTTTTCTCACCTTTGCACTGAAATCACAAAGTATCAGAATGTATGTTGTTTTGATTTTAAGTGACTCATTTAGTTCTTCAAAGAATTTCTCTGCCACTTTATCATTAGCAACTGATATTAAGATAACATTTCAATTATTTTCGTGGCGGTCTTTTTGTAAAAACTTATCATTAGAACTGCAAGAACTGATGGCCCCATTCCATAAAATATTGGAAAGTATGATAAAACTCACTCTGCCAAAATACCTTCTACTATTTTATTTGCGTCTCCCAGGAGTATCTGTGGACCATCTTTCCATTTAGCTGCTACTTCCTTCTTTCTCTGGTTTCATTTATAACAAGAATTTCAAGTTTGATCTTACTCAACTCTCCCAACAACATGTGCACTTGTTGATCATTGGCCAAGTATCTCATATTTAGAGAAACTAAACTTAGTGCTTGAAGGTGTAAAAACTGTGTGATTCATTAGTAACATCTCCCTTCTGCTGTCATCACTACAGAAACAGGAGGGACTGAAAGCTATTTTTACTTTTTCTTTGAGCAAAGAAGCTCTATTACCAGGTGGCCAGCCTATCAGTGATGAGTTCCTATATGAGTACTTAGCCTAGTCCTTGGAAAATAGACTCAAGACTGTTCCCCAGGGCAATATTTGAAGCTTTTCCATCGTGGTAGAACCTACCAGAGCTTGAATTCTGTTGGCATGTTCTTCACAAACCCAAGTGAGGTGTTCAAGTAGGACTTTTGTAGAGGGTTTGTAGCCTATTGAAAGAAAGATAGTAAACTAAGAGGTAGGAGAAAAAAAAAAAAAAGAGCAATCATTAAGGGACAAAAAAGACCTAAGGGGATTTTTAAAAATCAAGAGGAGAAGGGGTAGTTAGGTAGCCCAGTGGATAGAGCACAGGCCCTGGAGTCAGGAGGACCTGAGTTCAAATCCAGCCTCAGACACTTAACACTTACTAGCTGTGTGACCCTGGACAAGTCACTTAACCTCAATTGCCTAGCCAAAAAAAAAAAAAAATCAAGAGGAGAGAAGGAGGAAGCAATGATTTAGTAATCCATGATTTAAATCTCATGGTCTTTTAAAAGTGTCTTTTGTGGTTGATATGTGGGAAGTCACTCTAGTAGAAAGACAGTAGGCAAGAGACAGTGATAAGCTAAATATTCATTCCTTCTCATCCCAAAAGTGAGCAGAGAAGGAATAGTAATATCTTTGGTCTCTCGACAAGTCTGGTGGCCTCTGGGAGAAAAGAATAAAAGCTATAGAAAAGAGTAACTGGAATGATGATATTTGAAAATTAGTTTGGGGGATAAAAGTGTAACATTTAAGAACATTTCCGTGAGAAAAGAGGAAGGTTTGTGACTGGGATAAAAGATGGGAGAGGTATATGACTGGAAGAAAAGGAATAAATAGGGGGAAATACAAATCTAAAAATCAAAACCTTCAATGTGAATGGAGTTAAGATGGAGTTTAAAAATCTAGTAAAATGAAAAAGTAGCAGAAAATGACAACAAAAAAAACCTTAGTAATTTACTATAGAGAAGAAATAAATCTAAAATTTGAGACACAATGAAAATGAGAGCCCGGGGGGAAAATACTACATCTAGTGAGTCCAAAAAGGCAGAAGTTGCAGTAAAAATTTCAAGAAAGAAAAACAGGAAAACTACTATACTTAAAGGTACCACAAACAAGGAAACAAAAGCAATATTAAAATACATGAACCCAATGACATTGCATCTAAGTTCAAAAAGTAACTGAAATACAAAAGAAAAACATAAAAAGTAACTCATGGGAGATGTTAATATTTCTGTCAGAGATAGAGGTAAACAAAAAAGAAATTACAGAATTGAATATACTACCAAAGTTACATTTGAAAAACTTATAATGTCTTCTGATTGGGATCACTAAAGAATATGTATTTCCCAGAATCACACGGCATTTTTAAAAAACAGCCTAGGTGTTGGGACACAGAGGAATTATAAATAAATATAAAAAGTCAGAAATATTCGACACATCCTTTACAGATCATAAAATAATAAAATAGTAATTAATGAAGAAAATACAAGCAAAAAAAAAAACCTAAGTGAACATTTAATAATAATATTGTGAATATCAATTGGATTAAAGAACAAATGACAGAAACAATTAAGAAATGTGTGAAAAAAGGGGTAATTATGAAAGCAACATATCAAAATTTGGGATACAGTCAAAGTAATCCTCAGAGGAAAACATATACCTCTGATAAAACATATACAAAACATATACAAAAATATAAACAAAATACAATAACAGAGGATTAAAGAACTAAGTATGCAATTTTTAAACATCCAGAGAACCTAAAGAGAATTAATGTTGAAAATTAGAAGAGAAATAGAATGAAACACAGAGACTATAGAAACAATGAACAAAGTTAAATCTTTGAAAAACTGTAAAATTGATAAACCTTGGTCAAAAAAGAAAGAGAAAAATCAAATTGCAAAAAATACAAAAGTGAATAAGAAAAATTCATAAGAGAAAATATTACATTAGCAAAATTGAGAAATTAAAGAAAATGGATAATTACCTACAAAAATATTTAAAAACCAAAAATAATAGAATATGTAAGAGATACTAAAAAATATCCAATTTCAGAAGATAAAATGAATAATCAAAAGAAATTAACAAAGCAGGAAAAAAATTTTTGATTATGAGCTTACAGGTAAATTGGGGTGTATAGGTGTTCAGGAAGGACTAGCCCCTTTGGTGTGAGGACTTGCTTAGCCCTTTTCAGGACGCTTATCCACCTTTGGCGTCCCCCTGATTCACACAACTTTTACCTGTGGCTCCAAGAAGCTGTAGCATGCCCAGCAGCCTTTTTGGCAGATGGGTTAAACCTAGTTGAGGGTAACTGAGGGGTCTCAAACCTGTTGGTGAGTTGAGGGGGTGAGGGATGGTTCTACCCTAAGCACATGAAGACTTCCCTGGTAGAGTGGGAAGATAAGAGCAATTTCTTCCAACAGATATGAAGGCAGCTGAAGCAGGCTCTGTGGAGTGCTTACAGCTTGGTTAGACATTGAAGACACCTAGGTCATCCATCGTACCCCCGCCTGAGCCATCGTCAGTTGTTTTGACACTGGACTTATATGACTCTGGAAGAGAGAGTGAGGTGGACAACTTTGTGCAAATTTATGTGAGAATCAAAAGCCATCACCCATACCTTTTTACCATTTCACCATTTTACCTACCTCAAAGTCCTGTGGTGACAGGCAAGGGATGAAGCAGCAGATGTGGATACGCTAGGAGCTGTAGTCACAAACCTGCACACAGGAGGCCCAGGCCATAGGGTTGTCTGTCTTCTCACTAGACTGAAGCAGCAGTGAGATTCAGCAGCCCCCAGAGTGTCTGAGCAGCTTTTTTAAGGACTGCATGTCTCACCTCCAGGCACAAAGAGAAGCTAGAAAAAGTGCCCTGAAAATTGTCTGCTTCACCTAACCTAATCCTCACCCTGCTTGTCACGGCAGGCAGGGATCCTATCCTGTGGTCAAAACACAAAAGATGTACACAAACTTTTGTGAAAATGATCCCACTGACATGGAAGACACTGGCACAAGACAGCCCAGAATGGTGCGTCCCCATCAAAGAAGGTGCTGTGCTCTATGAGCAAAGCAGAATTGCAGTGGCTCAAAAGAAGCACAAGATGTGCAAATTTAAAGCCATCTGCACTCCAAGTGGTCACATGGACTACTTGTGCCCGACCTGTGGTAGAGCCTTCAGAGCTCATATTGGTCTGATCAGCTGCAGTTGGACACAATGTACCTTGACCCCAACACAGCAATGTCATTTTGGTCCTCCTTGAACTCAAAAGACAACAACTAACAGGTAAATTATATGAAATGTTTAAAGAACAATTAATATCTATGCAACACAACGTATTTTCAATAACTGAGAAAGAAAATACCCTACCAAACTCCTTTTATGAGATAAATATGGTTCTACTACCTACATCGTGGAGGGATAGAGCAGAAAAGGGAAACTATAGATCAATAACACTTATGAATATTGATTCAAAATTTAAAAAAAATACTAGCAAATAGAATGCAGCAACGTATTAAAAAACTATTCACTGTGGTCAAGTTGGATTTATACCAAGAATATAAAAAGTTCAACAATGGGAAAATAATTAACATAATTAATCAACTTAAAAGCAAAACTCACCCTAAGGCCACGTAATTATATTAATAGATGTCGATTAATCCTCAAACAAAAGCATATGCATAGAAGAGTAAAAAGTACATATCTAAAACCCAAAGGTGACATTTGTAATGGAGAAACACTAGGACAGGGGTCAACAAACTATGACCTGCAGGCCAAATCTAACCTGTCACCTATTTTTATATAGCCTATAAGCTAACAATGTTTTTTTGTTTTGTTTTGTTTTGTTTTTACATTTTAAAATACAATTTAAAACCATTCTTAGCTCACAGACCATAAGAAAATAGAAAGTGGACCAGATTTGGCCTGTAGGCCATCATTTGATGACTCTTACACTAGAAACTTTGCAAATAATTCCAGGGATAGAACAAATAATCTTCCTCTCCCCACTATTATTTGACATCATTCTAGAAGTACAGGTGAAAGCAGTAGAGCAAGAGAAAGAAATTAAATGCACAAGCATTGGCAAAGGGTCAACAAAATTATCCTTATTTGCAGATGGGAGGACAATTTACTATGAAAACCCCAGAAAATCAGCAAGAAAATTCCTTGAAATAATTAATAGTTTCAGAAAAAGTAATGGAATACAAATAAATCCACAAAAAACTGTCAGCATTGCTATATAGCTATGATACAATTCAGAAGTAAATAACAGAAAGGAAAATCTCATACAAAATACCTATAATACAAGACAAGGAAACTCAGACAAAGCCCACATGTCTATAGGGATGGGGATGCCTGAGGAAATTGACCTAAAGCCATCTGCAATGGGGCTGACACCTGAAGCCATGTAGCTCCCTATAGGTGACTACACAGGGAAATGGGCAGGTCCTGCATGACCAGGTGTCTCGGCATGCCCTAGCAGCCCAGTTTGAAACCAGCATGATCCAAGGTTGGGCTGCTCAAGGAGTTGACATTTGAAACCACATTACTGAGTAGGTGACTACAGAAGGAAATAAACAAGGCCAGTGGAAACAGGGCCAAGAGAAGCCCAAGAAGATAGATGGAGGCTACAGCCTACAACAATGGGTAGGCTTGGTATCAATGTCACATCCAGTTCCTAGTCCCAGGCTAGGACCAAGCTCCCGGGATGAGACTGGAGAAAAAGCATAGACTGGTACCAGGCAACTTCCCACCTAAGAACTACAGGGTAGTAGCTTCTAAACTGTAGTGGAGGTAGGATCTAACCCCAACACAACATCGTTGCACCCTATGACTGCAGCAGGAAATAGCACCTGGGGCCAACCACCTTATCCAACAGGCTGTAGCAGCCCCTGACCCAGTACAAAATCCCACTCAAAAACTGAAGTAGCAAATGGGAAGCAGAGGAAAAGGGACCTTCTACAATGAAAGAATGATATGTATGTGTATGTATATGTGAGTGTATGTATATCTGTATGTATACATATGTATTATATATATGTATATATGTATGTATATATCTCAAGATAAAATCCCAAAGGAAGAAAATAACTGAAACAACCATAAGTAGAACCTTGCGGGGGAGGGAGGCAACAATAATGAATGGGCCACAAGGACTATAAGAATGTATGAAGGAAATGAAGGAAGAGCTGAAACAAGAGATATAAATGAAATTAGAACACTCAGAAAAAGAATAGTTTAGAGCAAAAAGTGGATAATCTTACCCAGATAGCCTGGTAAATAGAATGCAACAAACAGAACTCAATGATTCATTGAGGCAACAAGAAATATTAGAACAAAGTCAAAAGACTAAAAAACTACCATCAAAAACAATCAGCCTTTAAAACGAGACAAGGAGAGAGAATTTAAAAATCAAAACAATGACCAAATCCAAAACCTGTATACTACATTTCAAGAAATCATAAAAGAAATCTATCTACAACTATTAGAGACAGAAAGCTAAGCGAAAATAAATTCACCAGTCACCTCCTGAAAGAAATCTCAAATTGAGTACACCTAGAAATAGCATAGCCAAACTTTAGAGCCCTCAGGTCAAAGAAAAACTACTACAAGCATCCAGAATAAAAGAGACTAAATACCAAATAACCACAGTCAAGATTTTATATAACTGTACTAAAAGGAAAAGAAATTTTAATACTTTATACACTAAAAAGCCAAACAAACAGATTCAGCAAATGGTGGCTCATCTTGCAAAACAAAGCATAATTTTGAAGTGAAAGAGAGAAAATGGACCTTTAAGAGAATAGAGAATTTTCAATACCTATTAAGAAAACCAAAACCTATGACATGCAAATAGAGGAGACAAATTAAACCTAGAAAAGTAACTACAGTATATTTGTACAATATGAAGGGGTTAAATGATGATCAAGGGCTTACATTCTAATGGAGGGAAAGAGACAGTTGCCCCGTCAAAACCCTGTTGTTTTAAAGAGCCAACAAGTGAACAAAATGTCATTTTGTTTTATTTAATAAAGTATTTTTTTAAGAAAGGTAAAAAAACAGCTGAGATTCTTATAATCTAGCCAATAGCTCAGTAATGTTCAGATTCCTTAAGAGTCTGGCAATGTGGCAGACCTTGTAATAAACCTTGTCTTTGGTTGAAAGAAGGCTTCGGTCAAATTCTTTTGGGCAGGACCCATGTGTTGTGATTTTGGGGTCCCAGCACCCCAAACCTTTAAACCTCAACATTTTGGTGGCCCATACAGGGAAATTGCTTAACCCCAAGTTCTTCTCCAGCCAAGATTGGAAAGTATGTAAGCCTCCCCACCTTCTTTCTTTCCCTGCAGTTGGGGTCACTCTCCAAGCATGGAAGAAGACTTGGAGGTGCGTTTTGGGCAGATAGTTACAAAGCTGTCTCACACTCACCCTGACACTCTCAGGCTCTCAGTCCACTGGTTCCATTCAAGCCATGGACCTGGGTACACCTTCCACAGCATAGAGGACAAGGACAGCTGCCCTATCTGGAAGCATATGCCCAATTCTATCAATTCTTACAGTACTAGGGAATTGGGAAAACTGTAAGTGCTTCCTTACTTACTGAAGCTTACTTACTCTCTTCCCTCTACACCCCTGAATCCTCCTTCATGGAAGTCACAGGGAAGAGTTAAAACAGCTAAAAACAAGAAAAGCATAAATGGGGGGGAAAAGGATGAAGAGAAAGACACAGATAGTTATCATAATTGTGAATGTGATATGTGAATGGAATGGAATGCTAAATGATGAACAGGCAGACTTCAGATAAACCTGGAAAAACTTGCATGGTCTGATGCTGAGTGAAGTGAGAAGAACCAGGAGAACATTGTACACAGTAACAGCCATATTGAGTGATGACTGACTTTGATAGACTTAAGCCCTCTCAGCAATACAAGGATCTAAGACATCTCCAAAAGCCTCATAGTGGAAAATACTATCCACATCCAAAGAAAGAACTATGGAATTTGAATGCAAATCAAAGCATACTATTTCTTCTGTTGTGTTTTGTTTCCTCTTTCTGGTGGTTCCTCCTATTAGTTCTAATTCTCACTTACAACATCACTAATGTGAAAATATGTTTAATAAGAATGTATGTGTATAGCCTATATTAGATTGCTCTCCATCTTGGGGAGGGAGGTGGAAAAAATTTTAAAACTCAAAAGCTTATGGAAGTGATTGTTGATAAATCAAAATAAATTAATAAAAAAAAAATTTTTAAAAAACAGCTAAAAACATCTTAGCAGATTCTAGAGGTTTTATGATTGATCATTAAGGAGTTTTGAGACACCTCCTTACAACCCTGGTCACTCCCTTCTCCTACTCCCTTCCCTTTAGTCAAAAGGGTATCTGTTAATCCCTCTCACAGGAGAAGAGAGTATCATTCTCCTCCTGCCCCACTCTAAATTCAGCCTCTACTGCATGGGCCCCACTGGCAATGGCCTTGGGCCCTGGAGCAACTTTTGCCTGGAAGCATTACCCAGGTTCAGTATATCCTGTTCAAGGTAAAGAAGCTAGCCTCTAAACTTGGGTAAGCATGCTCTTTTAAAGTCGTAGTTTTAATTGTTAATGATGAGATGTTGATTGTAATTTGGAAATGTATTTAACAAAATTGAAGTCACCTGATTGGTAATGGGTTCATTTCAAGTTTCAAACTGGTGAACTTTTTGTATCAGTTATGTCAAGGAACTTTTCATAATTTGGTTACCACTAAAATAATTTGGCTATTGTTGGTAAACTTGCCAAAAAACTTGTTTGGGTTATGGCTTGCTGACAATTTGCAAGTATATAGAAATAATCTCTTAACGATTGGTTTTTAGACCAGGACAAATTTAAGTTGGAGATGTAAATCTTGGAAAAGTTTTTCCTATGCTGTAATTAGTGAAACTTGCTGTTTGAGGTAAAAGCTCATGGGATTTTATTTTGAGTTGTCTGATGGATCATAATAGTCCATTGATAATTAATAATCCACCATTTGAGAGAAATACCACAAGTTACTCAGAGAATATGATATTGGCGGGAAGTCAGCATTGGGAAAAGCTGAGAGGACAATTTTAGCTTTAGTCTAAGATGAGATCCTCCTAGCTCAGTTTCCCCATTACGTTCCTTTGAAAAGGAATATTACCCACCTGGCTATTCCTGAGTGTGGCTATGAGGTGGATTTGATATTGGATGGTTGGAAAACTGAATTATCTGAATCTAAGCAGAGCTAAGGATGTTTTATCCTGTCATATCTGGGGCTTAAATCTAGTACCTGCTTTATCCTTTTATAGCAAATTTCTATAATCAGAGCAAGTGATCAGTAAAAGATCAATCCAAGTGTGTGAGATCTTTCTGTTTTGACCTGAATGTGTAGTCATTCGATACCCTCAAACAACTGAAATTAAATTAGGAATATCTTCATTTTGGTTTGGGGAGGAGAATTTGAGTCATAATTGAAGTGAACGTCAGCCTCTGGCAAATTCATTTGTGTAACTATTGAACCCAGGAGTGGGAAAATTTCTACCTGCAAAAGTATTACTTAACCTTTAGAAAAAGTAACAAGATCAGATAATCCTGATCATCAAATGTGAATTATTTTAATGGGGCTCTTACACTTTTACTTCTCCCTATATCTGGGCCCTATAGTCTTTTCTGTCAGATTTGTGTCTTCCAGACTACAGGCCATTTACCTACAGTTGGTAGCAAAGAGTGGGTAGCAGTCAATGTCACCCCATCATCTCCTGGATGCAGCCTGCGCTCGATTCTAGTCAACCTCTTTGGGACCCCCTCCAGACAGGGAAAGCTCTACGCCCCTGGCCAGCAGGAAGCAGTTTCAGAAGCCAAGACCTTCGTCCCTTGCCCCAAAAGAATTTGGGGCCCATTTGTTTGAGGAGGATTGATGAGAATGGGATCTGAACCCCTATAAGGAAAAGATCATGTTTTTGAGATCTGGACCCCAAAAAGGAAAAGCCCTGGACTTTCCCAACTGGCCAAATCTCTGGCATTCACCTGAGGCTATAATCCTATCAACTGGCCTTTCATTGTGGCTACACCCAATCTCCCAATTCAGTTCTGTTACATCCCAATTGCCCTTGGCCACTTTCCACCCTTGAACGTATCTAAATTCTATTCACCCTTGAATCCCTGCATCTCTCCCACAGTCTTTCTGTATTTAAGGTCCATCTTGTCTCCATTAAGGTGCTCAGATTCTTAAAATCTAGTCAAATGCTCAGATTCTTATAATCTAACAAATAGCTCAGTAATGTTCAGATTTCTTAAGAGTCTGGCCAGTTTGGCAGTTGTAATAAAACTTGTCTTTGGCTGGAAAAAAAAAAAAGGGAAAAACACAATAGGAAAGAAATTAGGAAGAAGGAAGAGTTTATTATTTCTCATGATGGAAGAACATCAGAAGTATACACATATGGAGATAGAAGGGAAAGCAGGCATCCCATGAACCTTATTCATATCTGAATCGGGAAAAGGAAGATGGAACACATGTACACAGAGCTTACTTAGTATAAACAGATATTAAAATAAATAGGGAAACAGGGATAGGAATTAGGGGAGTTTGAGAAAGAAGAAAGAATTGGAGAGGAGATAATCACAAGCAAAACAAACTTCAATTCAAGAGGAATTGATAAAGGGGATATTAAAAGGAGAGAAAAAAAGGTTAAGATTCAGCAACTTAGATATGGGGTCAAAGAAGAAAAAAAGGGCAAAGTAGTACCAACAGACCACTATAATTATAAACAAATAATTGATCCCATTTCCTTTCTTTCACCATCTTTTTCATCTCAAAGAAGTACAAGTGGGAGGTGGAACAAAGAGAGGAAATACTATAAAAAGGAAATGATGAAAGAAAAATCACACCTAAGTAATAATTATAGCTGTGAATATGAATGGGATAAATTCCACCCATGGATAAGCGTGGAAGAATGGATTAGAAAGAAGAATCCAACAATAAGTTGTTTATAAGAACTACATCAGAAACAAAGCTTCACCAAGTGTTGAGATGAAGAAGTGGAGTAGAATCCATTATACCTTAAGCAAATCCTAAAAAGTATTAATAATCAAATGGAAATTAAATAACAAAATCCTAAAAAAAAAAAACCTAGCGAACCAAAGAACAAATCATAGAAATAATAGGTAATTTTATTAAAGATGATGACAACAATGAGACAACATACTGAAATTCTGGGGACACAGCAGTCCTTAAGGGGAAAAAAAATATTTTTCTAAACACTTTAACAAAAAGTAGAAAGGACGGTTCAATAAGTAGCACGTGCAACTAAAAAATGAAAATTAGAAAATCAACAAATTTTTAAAACTCCTATTAAATACCAAAATAGAAATCCTAAAAATCATGGAAGAGATTCAGAAATCTGAAGAAAAAAAAAACCCAATAATTTATAAGTAAAACTAGAAGCTTTTTTTTTTAAAAGAAAAACATTAACATAGAAAAACTATTCGCCAATCTGTTTAAAAAGAAAAAGAGAAAAGCCAAATTACTGATTTCAAAAAGGGAAAAGTAACAACAAATAAAAAAACAAATAAAGAATACTATTAGAAACTATTTTGCCAAACTATTCACCAGTAAAACTAACAATTTAAATGAAATAAATGAATATTTAAAAAAATATAAAATACTCAAATCAGTACATCATGAAACAAAGAGTTTAAATGACCCAGACTCAGAAGAAGAAATGGAACAAGCTATAAATAAACTTCCAAAGAAAACTCCAGAACCAGATAGATTCAGAAATGAATTCTATCAAACATTTGAAAAACATTTACTTCCAATGTTATATAAACTGTTTGCAAAAATAGTAAAACAAGGGACAAGGACAAATTCCTTCTATGGTATAGATATGCTCTTGATATGTTAATCAGTGATTGTCCAAACAGAAAAAGAAAACTGTAGACTAGTGTTCCCTAATGAACACTGATGCAAAACATTTTTAATGACATATTAACAAAAAAGGCCAAAAAAGTCACAAAGATTATGCACCATAACAAGGCTAGATGTTGTTGGCTTAATATTTAGAAAAGTATACACTTAATTATATTAATAAGAAAAACAACAAAAAATCTTATAGTTATTATCAATAAATGCAGAAAATGCTCTTGACAAAATACAATTCTCATTTCTATTTAAAACACTAGAAAACATAAAGATAAATCAACCTTTCATTGCAAAGTGGATAGAGTACTGGGCCTGGAGTCAGAAAGATTCATCTTCCTGAGTTAAAATGCAGTCTCAGACACTTAGCTGTGTGATTCTGGGTACGTCACTTAACCTTGTTTGCTCATCTGTCAAATGAGTTGGAGAAGGAAATGACAAACCATTCCAGTGTCTGTGCCAAGAAATGGGGTCATGAAGAGTCTGACACAACTGAAAACAACTGAACAACAATACTATATTTAAAACAAAGAACTAGCATTTTTGTAATGGGGAAAAACTGGATCTTTTCCAATAAAATTAGGAGTGAAACAAGGTTGTCAATTGTCACCACTTGTATTTGACAAAATACTAGAAATATTGGCAATAGAATTAAACAAGAAAAAGAAACTGAAGGGGCAGCTAGGTGGTGCAGTGGATAGAGCACTGGCCCTGGATTCAGGAGGACCTGAGTTCAAATCCAGCCTCAGACACATAACACTTACCAGCTGTGTGACCCTGGGCAAGTCACTTAACCCCCATTGCTCAACCAAGAAAAAGAAACTGAAGGAATAAGCATAGCAAAAGCAAAATTATCACTTTTTGCAGATGATATTAGTAATGTACTTAAAGAACTCCAGAGAGTCAACGAAAATACTACTTGAAACAATCCAAAACAGTTGCATGGTATTTGATAAGCCCAAGGACACAACTACTGGGATAAAGACTCCCTATTCCACAAAAAAGTCAAGGACTAATATGTAGAAGAATACTTATTGCAGCACTTTTTGTTGCAGCAAAAAGTAAAAAAGCCACAAACAGACAAATAAATTAAAAAGACACAAAACCCTAGAAACCAAATAGGCATTCATGATTTAGGGAATAGCTGGACAAATCGTGGAATATGGCTGAAATGAATTTTTATTTCATCATATGAAATGATGAATATGACAGATTCAGAGAAATATGAAAAGGCGTATCTGAACCCTGATGCAGAGTGAAATGAGCAGAATCAGAAGAGTAACTTATATGATAACCACAGTAATAATGTGAGAGGAAACAATTTTGAAAGCTCTCAGAACTATGCCCAAAGGACGGACCAATTATGACTTCAAAATACAGATGATGAGGTAGGGAAGGGAATAAGCATTTATTTATATAGTGCCTGTTATGTGCCAGAAACTGTGCTAAGTGCTTTACAAATATCATCTCATTTGAACCTCACAACAACTCTGGAGCATATGGGCTGTTATTATACCCATTTTACAGTTGAGGAAACTGAGACAAACAGAGGTTAAGTGACTTGCCTAGGGTCACACACTTAGTAAGTAGCTGAGGTCAGATTTGAACTTCAGTCTTCCTGATTCCAGACCCATTGTTCTATCTACATGAGAAAAAGAAACATCAATAAACCATTTAAAGATAAAAATAAAAATAAAAATAAAAGTGCAGAAGGAATACAGAACAATTTTATTTTTACCATTAAACTTTATACACACATACCTGTTTCTTAAAATGTAATATATTAAGAATTTCTTAAATAAGCCTCTTCTTTTTATCTTGAAATATTTGTTTGTGATTATCATTAGTAATAATAGGTAATTTTCATAGGGTATCCCACAATTATTTGTGCTGCCTAAAAATGCACTGACTTTTGAGGCACCTTCTATTATGTTTTAAAGTTCACAAACTACTTCATTTATTTTATCTCATTTGATCCTCCCAACAACCCTAAAAGGTAGGTGCTATTATCAGCCCATTTTATAGATGAGAAAACTGATACTAAAAGAGGTTAAGTGACTTACCCAGGGTCACACAGCTAGTGAGAGTATCTGAAATAGAATTCCAAGTCAGACCTTCTTGATTCCAAGTCAAGCACCCTATCCTATGCCTCTAGCTCACAATTTTTAAAAAATTACTTTTAATTTTGAAAAAAAAAAAAGCATGGCCTGTAACATCCACACTAAAAAAACAAAAAAGTGAATGAAGCTAGGTGTCAAAGTGGATAGAAAATTGCTAGGTCTGGAGTCAGCAAAACCTGAGTTTTAATCCTGGTTCAGACACTTTCTAGTTGTGTGACTGTGGATGACTTACTTAACTTCTATTTGTCTCAGTTTCCTTATCTGTAAAATGGGTATAATGGGGGAGGGGGGGTACAGCCAAGATGGCAGAGTAAAAGCAGTGACTTGCTTGAGCTCTCCCCCAAACCCTTCCAAATACCTATAAAAAATGGCTCTAAACAAATTCCAAAGCAGCAGAACCCACAAAAAGACAGAGTGAAACAAATTTCCAGCCCAACATAACCTGGATGGTTGATTGGAAAGGTATATCGCGCCGGGCGGGGAGAGGAGTGCAGTTTGGCGTGGGTGCGTAGGCAGCAGCAAACCTGGAGCAGGCCACAGAGGACTGAATCACAGGCAGCGCTGGCACGGTGGAGCTTGTAGTGGCTGTGGAGAGGAAACCCTCCTCACAGTTCCAAGACAGAAAAGAGTGCTCATAGACCAGAGCACAGGCAAGGAAAGGAGTAAACGCCTCGCCTTTGATCATAGCACCTTGGAAGAACTAAAAATTTACAGGCCCCTAGAAGTATCTCTGAAAACAGCTGTACAAAACACCTGAAGCTTGGAATAATACATTATCCACACTGGAAACAGACCCCTACCTTAACAAAGAGTTTATAACTCAAATAATTGGTTGGGATCATGAGTAAGCAGTGCAAAAAGAGTCAGACTATATTATCTTACTTTGGTGACAAAGAAGATCAAAACACACAACCAGAAGAAGACAACAAAGCCAAAGCTCCTACATCCAAAGCCTCCAAGAAAAATATGAATCAGTCCCAGGCCCTGGAAGAGCTCAAAAGGGATTTTGAGAAGCAAGTAAGAGAAGTAGAGGAAAAACTGGGAAGAGAAATGAGAGTGATGCAAGAAAATCACGAAAAGCAAGTTAACAGCTTGCTAAAGGAGACCCAAAAAAATACTGAAGAAAATAACACCTTAAAAAAGAGAGAACTTAAAAAATTTTGGACTATCTGAAAGCCATGATCAAAGAGCCTAGACACCATCTTTCAAGAAATTATCAAGGAAAACTGCCCTGATATTTTAGAACCAGAGGGCAAAATAGAAATTGAAATTTTTTTGAAAAGTGGGCAGTAGGCCAAATAAGTTTGGGAACCTCTGAAAATGTATTTTATCAGATATTCCTTCTCATTGTCACTGCCACAATACTTGAAGTAGTTCTGGTGGGGTAAGACCTCTCAGAACTTGTGGACTTAGAGCAGAGCCCTCAGGAGTTCAAGGTCACCTCTACATAAGATTAGAACTTTATCTGACACCTTAGGACCAGTCTTAGTAAGGGCAGAGAGATTCACTACCAGGTTAGTTGTGGGGCAATACATTATTTGACCATAGTAACTATCAAAGCCCATCCAATAAGTTGTGGAGTTTCTAATGATTTTGATGACTATGGGTAGGTGTCAGAGTTACTGGAAGGAGTGCCCTCATCAGTGAAACCACAGATCCTTAAAGTATTGAATCAAATAGTCCTTCTGAGACATCATCATTAACTGTTATTCACTGACCGAGTTTTCTGTTTCCATGTCCCTAGGCTTTAGTGAACACAATTTTTAATATGGTAAAAAAATGAAAAAGTAAACAAAAGTGCTATGTCATTTCTCACCTGGCTGGACTCCACACTTTCCCACATATTCTCCTGCCTCCCAGAAACATCTTCATCCTGGAAGATCACCACAGCCCTGGAATTCACACCTAGAAAGTCTCTCTCTCCGATTGGATGGCTCCTCTCAGAACTTTCATTTAAGGAGAGTGTCTGGGCCTGCCATCTCTTCATTTCTCTAAGTAGGCTATCTTCCCCCAATCCTACTCCCCATCCCCATGAAAGGATGACACTGGAACATCACAGTTATTTATAACCTTATACCAATCACTTTTATTACCAGTCAGTAAGTCCTATAATCAACCAATCAATAGGTATTTATTAATCACCTGCTATATGCCAGGTACTGAACAAGGTACTAAAAAAGGAAGACAAAAAAAGATACAAAAATAAAAAATTCCTGCCCTCAAAGAATGCATTACCTCATTTTCCAAATAAACAAGAGTTTACCGGAGACAGTAGCAGGAGCACTGAGACACTCAACCCCCTCTCCCAACGTGTTCCCATACTGAGTCTGGGCATCTTGAGGGGACTAAGGTGTCCCCTTGGCCGGGCAACTCAGTGGAACCTTGCCCTTGGTGAAGGCCATTGGTACCCTTGGGTATGGGGAAAGAAAGAGTATTCTTGGGTTTCAAACACTCCATGGAGGGAGAGGGAAATAATTCCAACAGTCTCCTCCTCCTCCCCGCAACCCCATGCTCCCCTGGTGCTAGCCTCAACTCTGACCCCAGGATGTTTGAGCAGCTTTCAAAATGTCACACTCTCTTCACGTTGCAGTGTGCTATGCCACTAGGTGGCACCAAAACTCTAGACTTAGCAGTTGTGGCTTTGTTTTGTTTTTTTGAATGAATAAAAAGTTGATCACAGAAAAGTCAGCAAATAAGTATTTGAAGTTTTTGCTGACATCAGGTATTTTATGTATCTCTAATTTTCAGGTTCTGAAACAGTTATGTCATATAGTACAAGGAATAATATAAGGATATTAGGGCCCAAGGGAAAAACTCCCAACCAACTTCCTACTTTTTAACCCAGGTTTGGTCTCCTATTTTGGAGAAAATGTGTGATAATTTGTTGTATTCTAGTCCTGTTATTCCCTGGGGGGAGGGGGAAAGTTGGGAGAAATGCAACAGCAAAATTTAAGTAGCCTTCTCCAGTTGGAAGGGATCAAAACCTTAAGACAGTTTTTACTGAATGCTTATGTTGAAGTCAGACAAAAACAAAAAGTCAAGTGAACCACAACTGTTATGTTACCTGGGAAAGTACTTGACAGATGAAGGTGGTGAGTGGAGGGACAGAGATGAGAAACAACTCTCGGAAACAAAGTAAGAGCTCTTCTGTATCAGCACAGTGTTTGGAGCCCATTCATAGCCCATCCATGGCGTCAACCAGCAAGGACAGGAATGCCTTGGACCTGCTTTGCCTAGCTGAGGGCTCCTCTCTAATCAGGCCTGACAGAACAGGGTGGGTGCCAAGAACAGCCCAAGCCTGCCCTCAGAGAGCAAGATAATCTAGCCCATCTTCAAAAGTGTCTGTGGATCAAAAAACACAGCTGGGGAAAGTGTCGTTATCAAAGCTGGCACCACCTGGCCATTTCAACAGACACTTCCTTCCCCTCTTTCCTCACCACCCCCCCCCATACACTCAATACAGCTGAAACTCAAGAAAGAGTGACAGGGATGCCTACTGCATTTCTATATGGTATTATAAGGTAGACATGACTACAATATGAAAAGACTGATTTTTTTTAAAAAAATCTTAATGGCATTTACTCATAGTAATAAGCATTCATTGTCCCCTCCAAAGTATATTGTAATGGGCATGTCTGAGGCCAGTACCCTGTTAGTTCAAGTTCAATACTGGAACAAAATGGGCGAGCACTTGAAGGTCTTTCTACAGGCCACAAAATTTTTATTGAACCATAGAGTAGAAAAGATGTTCAACAAGGATGCTCTAGCACTTAACCTGGGTAGATGCAGTGTGCCTCATATCCAAATTGAAATGCCTCTGTTCAGCAACACAGGGTATGGTGATTTTGTCTCGCAACACCTGCCATATCCAGAGGGCCCAATTCCACATGGCAGGGCCTTTTCATGCCCTTAAAACTGAACCCATTATCTCTCCTCCGAAATCCTCTCCTATTCCTAACTCCCCTGTTGTGATTTTTTCCAATAGTCTGTGGATTGGTCTCCCTGCCCCATTTCTCTGCATTCCAGCACATCCTCCACTTAGCTGTAAAAAGTGATCTTCCTCAAGTGCGGGTCTGACTAGGTCTTCTCCTACTCAATAAACTCTAGCAGCTTCCTAGCATCTCCAGGAACATATAAAACCCTCTGGTGTTCAAAGACCATCATACTCTGTCCCTACACACACACACACTTTTCCATTCTTCATATACTTTATGCCACGCCCCCCCATACCTAAATAACTCTGTAATTCAATGATATTGGCCTTCTTGCTGGTTATTGACAATCTATCTCTTGACTCAAGCATCTCCCCATTCTTGGAATGTTCTCCTTCCTCATCTCTGCCTCCTGCTTTCCCTGGATTTTTTTTTTTTCAGTTCCAGTTAAAATTCCACCTTCTACAGGATTTCCTGATCTGTCTTAATTTTGGTTCCTTCTTCCCTCTGATGATTATTTCCAATTTATCCATATATAGCTATATATGTTGCCTCCCCGATTAGACTGTGACCTCCTTGAGAACAAGGATTGTCTTAAGATGAATGAAAAGCCAAAAGACAGAGTTTCTGGGTAATTAATAAATAATTTATTAATTAGGCTAACTGATAATAAATTGATGATCAGTGATCTCTCTTGGTAACCAAAGACAAAACCATGGAAGATTACTTTGGAAAAGGAGGTGCCTCTGACAGGTGAAAATCAACCTTGATTGGTGAATTAATGAGAGGGTGTATATATTAATGAAGAGGTGGGTAAAAGTCTTCAGCTCTTCCTGCTGAGAACATAGCTTGATCATGAGACCCAGATGCCTCCAGTAGTATGAACAAATAACTCCATCTCTACCTAGACCACTCTGGTTGGTTTTCCTCTTCATAAGCTGGGTTACCCCAATAGAGGGGTATAATGATATGGGTGTATTTCCTAAGGACAAGAATTCACATAGATTAGATTCTGTTTATGCTCTAAACAGAAGTAAGGTCTTCTAGTTGCGTGGGGTCCTGCCCAAGATCCCAGAGCATGTATTCAGAGGATTTGGCCAATCTCATCTATCAGCAATGTCCTTCAGAGACTGACTAACTGGCCTAGAGGGGCTGGTCCCTGAATGAGGAAATAAAAGGGAAAAGCTTAATACTAATTTAGTAATTGGTTACTAACAAAATTATATATAATAATATAATAAAATAATAATTTATCTCATTCTCTTACCTTTGTTTGTAACCCCAGTGCTTAGCATAGTGCCTGGCACATAGAAGATGCTTAATAAATGTGTACTAAATAACATATCATTGCAATAGCCTACTAACTGGTGTTCCTGACTCAAGTCTCTCCTCACTCCAATCCATTCTCTACTTAGCTGTCAAACTGACCTTCCTAAAATGTGGTTCTGACTGTAGCTCCTTCTTTTCCACTCCCACCATTCAATAAACTCCAATGAGTTGCTATCACCTCTAGGATCAAATATAAAATCCTGTTTAGCTATCACAGTTCTTCATAACCTGTCCCCCTTCTACCTTTCCAGTCTTCTTACGTCTTACTCTCCCCCTGCACCAGCCACACTAGCCTACTTGTTCCTTGCACAAAACACTCCATCACCAGACTCTATGTGTTTTCACCAGCTGTCTGTCACACTTGAACTGTCTTCCTCATCTCTGGCTTCTGGCAAATCTCAGCTAAAATTCTACCTTTCTTGGTCTTCCTTAATACTAGACCCTCAGACTACCCTCAATGTATCCTGTATATACTTTGTTTATCCGTAAAATGAGGATGAGAATACCACCTACCTCCCCAGTTGTTGTGAGGTTAAAATGAGATATTTGTAAAGTGCTCGGCCAAACTTAGTGGGATACAAATGCTAGCCACTATTATTACATCATTGTTTATATGTTTTCTCCCCCATTAAAGTGTGACCTCTCTGAGAACAGGGAATTTTTTTTTTTTTTGCTTTTGTTTTGAATCACCACACAGCACAGGGCCTGGTACATAATAGGTGTTCAATAAGAAGGTAGGTGTCACAAGGGATAGAGTACTGGGCTTGGAGCCAGGAACACGAGTTCAAATCCAATCTCAAACACTGTATAAACTTGGGGCATGTCACAACCTGTCTCAGTTTCCTTCACTGTAAAATGGGGATAAGTATCTACCTTCCAGGGATATTGTGAGGATCAAATGAGATATATGTAAAGTGTTTATCACTGTGTCTGGCACATAGTAGGCTCTGTTATAAATGCTAGTTATTATTATTATTAAATGCTAGTCGCCTGACTGCTGGTCTCCATGCTTGGAATGCAGTCCTTTTCTTCACAGAATTCCTGGCTCATTCAAATTCCAGCTCAAGTTCCAATTTCAACAGGAAGTTCATCCTCATCTCTGTTCCCCCTCCCTTCCCCAGATGCTAGTGCTCTTACCTGGGAAATTACTTTGCACATATTTTGTACTTAATTTTCTATGTACATAGTTTTCTTCAAGTGCAGCAGAGACTGCTTCATGTTTGTCATTACATCCCTAGTATCTGGATGCCCAGCGAATGCTTGGTGAATTGCAGTTGCCATCCTGTCTACATGTTTAATTTTCAGAACTAGCTGTAGAATTCTTTTTCGTGTCTTCAGGGGCAGCAAAACTGCATCTTATAGAGTAGACAACTTCACTCTTATCTTCCTGCACTTAACCTATGATGAAAATTATATACTACTTCTCCATCAAATACTTTTTTAAAAAAAGTGGAGGAGAGGAGGCTGCAATTTGAGATGATTAACAAAAGATGGTCTTAGAGGTCACAGCTTGGTTGTTCAAAGAACATAAACTTTTATTTTCTAGAGTATAGTTCTTATGTTCATGTCCAACTATCAACTAAACTCCTGGAAAGCGGAAAAACCACCCCTACCCCACCCATCCTAAGCTTAGGAGTTGCCTATTCAGCACTTGATAAATGTCTTATTTTGAGTTGTTACCTTAGTGGAAAGTATATATACACACAAACACACAATATATATACACACACACACATATACATATATATATATATGAATCTCCATATACATATATGAATAAACACGTATAAAATCCTTCCTGAATCAGCAATGTGTCAACTTTAACCAGTTCTGAAGATAGTTACAAACATATATACATACACACACATATATGTGTGTATGTGTATATGTATTTTCTTTTAAAATAAAAAATGGGTGTTGGTCACAAAGGTTGAACAAAAAATTTTAGATGGAAAAATAAACCTGAAGATATCTTTAATAATTCAGGATGTACTGGTCTCCAAGAAGATTAAGAACTATAGAAATCATCAGTATGATGTGCTGTGCTGCATTGGTTTGATCTAAATTTTTTTACAATTTAAAATTCAATATTGTAAATACTTGGCCATTGGATTATTCATCCTAATATACCAGGATAGAAGATATTATTATCTCCACAGCTTACACATTTGCCTTTTTCTTTGCACACTTTGTAGCACAGTGCATGGCACATAGTAAGGCACTTAATGAACACTTGCTGGGTGATTCACAAATAGGAAAGGAAACGCACAGAAAAGGAATATTGACCTTCCTCCCAGTGTCATCTTGTGGAAACCACAACCTCTACCACCCAAGTATCAAACATGAACTCACAATACTCCCAAGTACAACCGAGCAAGATTAAAATATAAGTGGGAAATAAGATTAAAATATAAGTGGGAAATAAGTTAAAGAAAAATAAGTGGGAAATAAATGGAAATGCAACAAAACATAGGTTGCATTATATTTTAAAAAATATGTAGCCAGTGGGGATCTTTATATATGGATTAGTGGCCCTCTTTCTGAGCTTGTCTCTACTGCTCAAGATCATGGTTCCTCATCTATAAAAAGAGGGTGTAAAGTGATAACTCTTCTGGTCCTTTCAGCTGATACTATAATTGATATTCATCAATTTGATAAGACACTATTGTAAGGCAAATATTACAAACAGTTCCATTTCACAAATAATAGGCTGAGGTACTTTCGTTGTTCAGTTGTGTCCATTTGGGGTTTTCTTAACAAAGATACTGGAGCGGTTTGCCATTTGTTCCTCCAGCTCATTTTACAGATGAGGAAACTGAGGCAATTATTTGCCCAGGGTCATACAGCTAGTGTCTGAGGTGGGATTTGAACTAAAGGAGAGGAGTCCTCCTGACTTCAGAGTCAGCACTGTATCTACTGAGCCACCCAGTTGCCCCTCACAAAACTACAATTTTTCCTTTTATCCAGTGCTGAGTTTTTGGATTTTTGAAGTAGAGACCTTTGTTAAATTTCTCACTCATACTACAGTAAAAACACAACTACCTGCCAATTCGGCTCTACTTTTGCTCAATCTCAAGGACACATAGCAACAATAGTATTGTTTCAAGAAAGTTGTTGGGGGGCAATTTTATAACTTTAAAAAACTGTCACTGATATATTTCAACTAAGGAAATCACTTCCACAGGATTCAATTGCTAGTTTATTCTTTTCTAGCTCCTGTATTTTTGGAGCACAGTAGCTAGAAGCAAAAGTGAAATAAAATTACTTTAAAAGAAAATTTAAGACTATAACAAAAACATTCCCAATTGAAAAGAATAAGAAGCTAGCTAGGCCTCTTAGAAAAAAACTCTATACCTATGGTCTTACTGTTGATGTGGATGAAAATATTCTATTAGAGCCTTATTCTGGGAGCCATACAAAGGGGAGTGGAGAAAGAGAACATGAGAAAGTTCCCAAGGACTCGTATGCAGTGATGCCGAATGAAGTAAGCAGAACCAGAGAACACTCTACACAGCAACAGCAACGTTGCGCAATGACCAACTTTGATAGACTTAGCTCTTTTCAGAAATGCAATGATCTAAGACAATTCCAAGTCTCATGATGGAAAACACTATCGACATCCAGAGAAAGAACTATGGAGTCTGAATGCAGATCAAAGCACACTATTTTCTTTTTCTTTTTTCTCGTAGTTTTTTCCCCTTTTCTTCTGATTCTTCTTTCATGACTGTGGAAATATATTTAATACGATGACACACGCATAGCCCATTATCAGATTGCATGCTGTCTTGGGGAGACCGAAAATTTAGAACTCAAAATCTTATAAAAAGTGAATGTTGAAAACTAAAAATAAAGTGGAAAAACTCCCTCCTCCACCCATTCATCCCCATTTAATTTATATACGCTCAATTTCTCTTAAACATACAAGCACATATCTTCAAAATGAAAAAAAAAAAAGAGGCTACTATTAGAATTGGTCACTGGCTTAAATTTGCTACCCTGTCCTTGTTTGCACAAGGGGTCATGTGCTATTACACTTGAATCTGTTATATCATCAAGGTAGGTACTCCATTGGTACAAATGACAACACATTCATGTATTTTCTTCTTTAATTCTTGTCCAGCCTCATCTGAGAATTCATTTACCCAATGTCCTGAAGGTTGTTCTTTATTTCTTGATGCACTATAGATGCCAATGCTGGACTCTGGCTAGCCATTCCTCATTCTCATTACACCTTCTTCTTCTGATCAAAGATTATGTTTGACTACGACATGTCCTGTGTCATAAACTGGTGCTGAAATCCACTACACAGGCACTGAAGGCCTATGAACTCTAAGCCCCTCTGCATTATAATGGATGACATTGTAAAGCTGGTAAATGAATGGAAAGCAAATATGAAGTTCACAGTTAAAGAGTAATATAAAACCCAAGTCCTGTCATCACACATCTGAGTCCATTAATAAGAATAGCAACAATAGCTAGTGAATAGAAATCGGGGTAGTTTATATTGAGCTCACTGGAAAATCAACCAAAAAATTGAAGCCATTTATGGCCATTTATAAAGTTTTCTTCATGTTTTTTAATCTGCTCGTTAGCTAGTATGCGTACACCTTGGTCTACTGGTTCTATCCCTGTCCCATTTATATATGCTGTTATTTTATGTTCTTAAGAGCTATACTAATGATCAAACATTCATGATAATCTAAAAGTACAAAAACTTCAGCAAATTTCAAAACGTTAATCCTTGCTCACAAAATAGGTTTCTCTTTAAAGGGGCCGCTAGGTGATACAGTGGATACAGCATTGGCCCTGGAGTCAGGAGGACCCGAGTTCAAATCCATCTCAGACCACACACTTGACATAGACGCTTACTAGCTATGTGACCCTGGCCAAGTCACTTAACCTCAACTGCCTTTCCAAAAAAAAAAAAAAAGTGTAAGTTGATCTTATGGACTATATTGTCAGCAACCGGAAATAAAGGAGGTATCCTTTAACTATTGGGGAATTATTCTCCATAGAAATATAGTGAAAAGAAAAACAAAACCAAACCAAAATATATGTGTGTGTGTGTGTGTGTGTGTGTGTGTGTATGCGTGTATGCATATATGCAATGGACCACTAATCAGGCAATAAAATGCATCTATTTTGTAAGCATGGAACACTTGTAGTTGGTTTGCACACTCTTCTTCTAATAAAAGTAAATCCTAACTAAAAGCTTCTAATATTTTGAAGTTTGAAGGTGAGAAGTGTGAAAAACTGGGATTGATTGTTTGAATGCAGGGAATAACTGAAATATTTAAGGGCAAAAGAAAAATGTGAACAAAGCCAAAAAATTGTAATTGAAGGTGGCATACAAAACTAGCAGTAAGATTTCACCAAATATACTTTCACATTTTAAATATAAGACCAAAATTACCGAATGATAAAAGTTCAGATTAAGTCGAAGGTGGTATTTAGGCTTCCTAGAAGATGGCAATACTCATTTGACAGTTTCTAAGCAATTTAAACACAATTTGCATAAAATATGAATAGGAAACAATTTCAAACAAAATTCAATTTTATATATAATGTACTTATAAGGACTAAACATATTTGGTCAGATATTAAGTCCTTCAAATATACTGAAATCAACATATTAGATCCAATTGGGGCGGAAGCATTGTAATAAAATAAACCATTACCTATTTTTAAGCTAACCACTTCAATCTCCCAATTTTAACTGATATTTGTTTTCTAGGAACTGTAGCTAAGTCACAAATGTAGTCAACACGATTAAAAACTATTTACGTTAAGCTGTTCCAAACTATTTCACCCATCATTTTACAAGAGTTGTTCAAACTTAATCCATCTGGTGACTATGACTTGTCCAAGATCAGTGGTATCACAAAACAGAACACAAATAGAAACCGGATCCCTGAAGGCCACATACGGACTTAAAAAACCACAAATTGTCTGTACTGTATTATATTTTTATATATTTTAAGCATTTTCCAATTAAATTTTAATCTAGTTCAGGCTACACTCCCAAGGGTATGTAACCAGGATGATTCTGATACCTCTGCTCTAGATTATAGTCCCTCCAAGAATTATTAAGGTTAGTATTTTCTAACCATGTTCCAACATAATTCTAGTAAACAGTACAGACCCATGCCCATTACCCACTGCTTTTGGGAAAAAATTAAGTGACCACCCCCCATGTTTCTTTTCCCCACCAACAACTAGTTTCAAACAGGTTCAAGGAATGTTTATTTTACTTAAAAATTAACCTTGCTTAGCAAAATCCTTCTCTTTCCTTTTAAGGAACACTAAAATGATGATGTGTGGACAGTAATGTAAAAATCACAAGTTCAGTAGCTGAGATGGCAACCTACCTGCTCAAAGAATGGAATGAACAAACTCAACTCCATGCCTTCCCAAAAGACATATATATACCAACTATGAAAGGTCTTGATTCACATTACACGAAACATTACAATATTCTTCTCTAACAACGATAGCAGGAAATTAACTGCTGACACTGTTTTTTAAGCACACAGGAAAACTTGGCCTGTACCCGAATAATTTTATCCTCCATTATACTTACAAAATTACTGCAGAGGTGAAATATCAGCAGAGTTTGAAGTTGCCAGAATTATACTTCCTCTACCTAAAGGTTCCAAGACTTTTGACTCTAATTATCAATTGGGGTCATTTTTCCATCAGAGCTATTTCAACCTAATTCACAGTCTTCTTCCTTTTAAAATCAATACAGCCATAAAACCCTAACTTTCAAATTAATCATTATTTGAATTCCTCTTCTAAATTATTTGCAAATAGCTTCACTCTTCAAGTAATATTTATTACTGTTATTCAAGTAATATTTATTAATGCTATTTAAATACACTAAAGATGCTACTTAAGATGTCCTTCAAAGTATTCACTTAAAAATGAATCATAGCTTAATTTTTTCAATCTTCATATTTAAAAGTTGAAGACAGCAGAGAATATTCTCTGGCGACTAATAAATGGAATTTAAGAGATAAGAATTTCCTGGCTATAAGGATCAAAAGACATTGTAATACATTCAAATTATGAAACCTTTTTCATGAAGTTAAGAGTTTCTTACAATAACTAGAATAACAAACCAGTTGGCTTTCCAGTGTCCTTTACAGTCTTGCAACTAACTCTATCCTTAGCACATTCGAAATTTTTATGTCGAGTTAACTAATGATAGTGATTTTAAGTCTAATCCAAGAGCTCCAAGGATGTAGCTGTCAGTGCACATGCTAACAATTCTCTACTAGCTACAGCTAGAAATATCTTTAGATTAAAACTAGACTCATTATGGCAACTCATGTTGTATATTTAAAGCCTATTTAATAAAGACGACCTAACCAGAATTAGAACCAAAATTATTTTAATGCCACCTTCTACTATGCCTACAATCCAAGATTGGGGATGTGCTACTTTATTTCTCCAACACTACCTGCCATCTTTTTTTCTTTCTTTTCTCCCAAGGGTTGGAGAGAAAGGGAAAGCAGAGGGAGAAAGGTGCAAGAGAGGAAAAAAAGGAGAGGGAAAACCAGTTAAAATTATTAAAATGTTAGACAAAATATTTTAGAAGGAATACAGCCTAAAGACCCAAAATTTAAAGCATTTTTTGCTCATAGCACAATTATGCCATGAAATTAAATGAGAATATATTTCATCCACAAGGACAAAGCAGCTAAAAAACTGGACAAAACCAACCTGTAAAAATGTAAATTTATGCGTTGCTAAAATACTACAAATGGTTCTGGGATTAACTGTGCAATTAAAAATAAAGTTTGTTATTATTTAACAGTAATCTGTATAATACACTTGTCAAACAATGGGTAATGACTGCTTTCCAAAAGCTTTTTCTAAACTCAAAAACTAATAACCATCTTCAATAAATATGGTACATTTTGTTTTAATAAAGGCGAGTAAAGCACATTTGTGTTTACAAGACCAATACCTTGGACACTACGCAGTAACACAGTATTATGAAAATCCAGTTTATTTTTCATGTAGTGGACAGATCCAGTCAATGTGAGCAGGTTTTTTCCATGTGTAATAACTTATCAAAATACGTATTTTTTATCCACAAGATTCTTCCTTATCGTCCACTCTGAAAATCTTGGGTTTTGCAGCACAATGAAATAAAGCTCTTTGATTTTAGATCATTTCTATAAATTTGGAAGAAGTGTGGTGAGTCTTTTCTGTAACATTTACTGCACTACAAATAGTTAAAGAGCAATTATGTTTCAAAAAGTGAACACTACAACAGCTCAGTTCAGGAAATTAAAGTTTTAGTGCACTTTGCTCCAGTTTTAGCCAACATGCTACATTGCCCCATTTTTGTTTTTTTGCGTACAAAGTGGACTTGAGGATTTCCATTATAAGAAAGAAATAAGACACTGCAAGCGAAACAGTGTTAATTTGCCCTTTTTCTTAAAGACCTGGACATTTTAAGACAGAAGCTTTGCAAAACATTACACATTTTTTTTTATTAAATGAGAAACAATCTCATTTGTTACATCGTCACATTGCTAGTCAGAGAAACGCTGCAGTGATGAAGAAAGTCAATGTTGGATCAACCAAAGTCCTCATTTCTACAACATCCATTTACAAAGAAATTATAGTAATGTTCAACACAGCCCAACACAACATTCTTGGTTTTCTTCATAAAGAAGTCCCCCCAATATTTTCTTCTAATGGGGCATTTTACTACATAAATTATAGTTCTTCATTTTTACAATTCACCCCAAAATGTATGAGATGTATCACACTAAACTTCTAAAGCTGTTAGAGAATCTTTCACACATCATCATCATCTGATGTGTCACTGCTGCTTGTCTCTGTGTCATCATTCTCAAAAGTGGGTTTGAAAGTGCTGTTTTTCCAGGGTCCAAACTTGAAGTCACAGATCAGGCCATTTTTCAAAATACCATTTTTTCTAAGACCATTCTTCTGTAACTGTAATGTAAAAATACAAAATGTTCGTGTTTTACCAATTGAAAGAACTTCTACAATAAAAAATAACTATGTATCAATACCATACATAATCCATACCTATACAAAGGCATCAAGAGTATATAAAGGTTATATTAAAATCTATAAAACTCTCTGCCCTAAAACTCTGCACACTAAAATAAAATAGCAAATTAGGAAATATCATGGTACAATGGAAAAAGCAGTAGACTGAAAGTCCAGTGAAAATGTGTGTTTTTATCCCAGCTATTAACATTATGTTTTTTAATCTCTCTGGACTTCAATTTTTTCATCTGTAGTATAAGGTGTTTGTATTAGACCTTGGGAGTATCTTTCAGCTCTAAAGGTCTATGAATCTAATGAAAAAATCTTATGAATAAACTAGTAAGGAAAACACAAGACCGGATCCTACTGGCTGAATAAACTACTTTCTAGATATGTCAGGTCTTTTGGAAGAACTAACATAACACCACGAGTAAAAACTGTTTGAAAAAGCAGGGTAGGTAGCAGTTTTGAAAAAATCTGAGATTTTTCGTGAAATGCAAACTCAATGGGTCAACAATGTGATATGAGAGGCAAAAAAATCAGTCCCACAGTACTATTAGACTGGCAGTATCATGAGGTCACCACAGTTTAAGAAAAGACACTGATAAGCTAGAGAACATTCGGAGGAGGGCATCACAAATATGAAGGGTCTTAAGTTCATGCCACATGAAAATTAGCTGACTGAACTGAAGACAGTTAAGTCTAGTGAAGAGCAGACTCAGAAGGGGCATGATCACTATATTCAAGTCATATGGACAGAACTAAGAATCATTAATGTGTGGAATTAGGAGGTAAATTTAGGTTGGATGTGAGGAAAAAATTCCTATTAGTTAGACAAAAGTAGAATAGCCTGCCTTAGTCTTTAAGCAAAAGCTAATGAACACTTTTAGGTATGTTGTAATGATGTGCTTCATTCTACAAAGATTTCTTCCTGATTTATGACAAAGTCAAAAAACAGCATTATTACAGCAAGTAGGCTAACAAGTTTATTAATACTGCTGTTTTTATAACAAAATATATCCACAACTCTTCAACCTAAAGTTGTGCATTCCTCTGAATATAAAACACATTTTAGTCATTTACAACCCAAAATAAAAACTGATTATCTTTAATTATGTCACTTTGAATAAGTAAATGAAATTATAAGGAACACTTGTCCCTTATAATAAATTAGTTATTACCTGTTCACTAATAACTTGGAATTCCCTCATCTCATCCTCTGTTAAAGGAGCACATGTTTCATCATTTTCACTGTCTTCCTGCCAACCCATCTCCTTTAATAACCTTAAAAAAAAGAAAAAAGAAAAGATTTGAAATAAAATATGATAAAAACGCTTTGCTTCAAGTAGGAAAATATTTATAATATACTTAAGTAGATATGGACCAACATCTATCAGCACTTCACTGGCAAAAAGAATTCTAAAGTTAAGTCTAAACGGAAATAAAATGACTGTCTCAAATCTGGCATCAAAAATACTCATTATTAAAATCTTTGGGTTAAGATAGCTATAAGAATTTGCCAGAGATCACAGGGAGTAATAGTGTTACTTTTCTCTCCATAAGCTTGTCATATACCTACCCAATAGATTTTTCTACTTAATAAAGCAATCCTGAAATAGCTATTTCAGTTATCATGAAAATGTGAAATACAATCTATGAATTAAAATGACTTTCAGAAAAGAAAACATTTGGAAAACCCAAAGTGCATATACACAGTCATGCTATTTAATCTCAAAAGGACACTCATGGTAAAAACCATCCACATGAGCCAATCTAAGTGATCACCCCAATAGAGAGGCAATATGAACTCCCAGTACGTGAACTACCAACACCTACCTTAATGCTTTGGACAGAACAGGCACTCAACACATGCATAACAATTACCTCCTTATTTAACTTATCTCACTTTATATTCAGTAAAATTTGATGCAATGTCTTTAAAAAATGTGATATGCAAGCTGACTGGAGTGAGTGGAGTAGGAGGTCTGGACCTTTGAATTTCACTGACAGAAGGAGCTCACCAATGACGAAACTCTTTCCAGCAAAGCACACTAGCAGTTGTTCTGTAACTTACAGAGCTGCATGGGTCATTGGCAGATTAAGCGACACAGGGCCAGTATTTGTTGATAAGATTTGAGACTTGAACCCAGGTCTTCTTGGCTCCAAGACTAGTTTATTATACACTATGTTATGCTGCATCTATCTACCTAATTATGTAAAATATAATAACCATTAACACTTACAAACAACTATGGTATATAAGAATTATTTTGTTATTAAACAAAATTTTTAAAATTTAAATTTTATTAAAAATTTAAAATATATCATGTTTAAAATATAAAATTGTACTACTATAAAGAAAAGATCAGAAGCCATGGAGGGAAATTTATTTGTTTATTTACTTATTTATTTGCGAGGCAATTGGGGTTAAGTGACTTGCCCAGGTTTACACAGCTAGTGAGTATCTTATGTCTTGAGTCAGGTTCTCCTGACGCTAGGGCCAGTGTTCTTTTCACTGCGTCACCTAACTGCCCCCATGGAGGGAATTTTAATGAAACATTTAATATATACAATACAGAAAACTAGTCTCATTATTGGTAGAAGTGTCATCACATTGAGATACTAACATTTCTATATCCCTTGATGAGGAAAAATAAATTGCACTCAAGATAATGAAGTTGGGGAAAGTGGCTAAAACTGATCAAAAACATATTAAAGAAATCCATTCCGAAGGAAACTATTTCAAAAAAATTCAGGAACCAATTTTCAAAATATCACAAGGAAGGCAAGATTCCAGTCTAATGGAAAAGACCTCTGTCATCACTGATACAAAAAAAGTAAGTAAGAAGACACCAGAAAATAAGTGGAGAAAAAACTGGGGAGGGAGAGTGTGTGAGGAGATGCAAAATAGGAGTTATGGTATGAATTAAGGGATAAAATATTAATTTTTTCCACTATCATATAAGTCCATAGGTAGGGAACTGATTACCTCAGTTCAAAACTAAAATACATGGATTATATTTCTTAAGAAGACTAAAATGGTTTTCATCCAAAGAAATGGTGGGAAGTAAGGTCCACATATTCAGGAAGAGAAGTTTTAAAGTAGGATTTCCAAGGGATGGTGCTTCAAGCAGTCTTATCCAATGCTTTATGGTGCAGATATAACTCTGGGGTTTTTGAAGGAACATTCAGTTTCTCTCTAAGCTGGAGAGGCTCTGGAATTTGGGACCAGTGATATACTTGTATGCCTATCATTCTATGAGGTTAAGATCCTGCCTAACCAAGTTCAGAGAAGCTTATCTACAGAAGATTACTCATCAGATGATTGTTGCTGCTGGTCACAGTAACTCATAAATACCAGTTACAACAAGGAGGATGGATTCAGATCTTGCATTGTTGGTAGGAGTATTGAATCAGTTGTGACTCTAGAACCCAGTGTTTTAGAGTCTTCTGTACAATACTGCCAAGAGTAATCAACTTAAGCTACAGTTATAATTAAACAAAATGTGTATAGTTAAGAGAGTTATAAGAACAGAAGGCATAAAATTGGTCCAAAGTAAAACTATGCTCCTTCCATCCCTCAAAAAAAAAAAAAAGATAATGTCAAGAACCAGAACAAGTGCTGGCAGCATCAGTTAGTAACCAAGTGATGCCAGGGAGACAACCTAGTTCAAAGCCAAAAGGTTTTGTCAAAAAAAAAAACTTCAAGAAGAGCAGGAAGACAGGAGTGTGAAATAGTTAGAAATAGCTGGCAAATAGATTCTTCAACAAAGAATCTGAGTCCAGAAAAAGATCAGGAGTTAACAAAAATCACAATCAATTTTCAGTTGAGTTGGTCATAGCGATAACCCAGCTTGTTATGATCTATTACATATGATATGATCTATTGCTTACCATCTACTTTTAAGCATGCTCTGTCTATAGAAGGTTATGTTCCATAAAATCTGTTCTATAATACAGCATTACAAAGCCTGACATAGATCAGAAAAAAGAAGCTAAAATGATTGAGATGCAGGGACCTCTATACAAGGATAAAATTATAGGGTTATCCAAGCTGATGTCATTATTTAACAAAAGCATAATATTAGGAGACATTATAGGAAACCAGGTTATAAATGTTATTTCATGGCAGTCAAAGTCAATACTATTAAAAAATTAGGTCTTTAAAGAGACATAACATTTCAAAGACTATAACTATATAGTCTATATATATATAACAACATATATGGTGTTATATGTATGTATTTGTGTATGTATGTATGTATTATATGTGTATGTGTATAATATTAACTAGCCCTCCTTTTCCTCAGATACTGTTTCTAGTATAATGGACAACTTGGGGGGGAAAAAAAGTTCCACACATGTTTCCCTTCACATTCTTTCTATGACTGGTAATCATCTCCCCTTTACCCCTCAAGAAAAACTCACCAACAGGTAGAACCTACCCAATTTGGGTTACTACTACCCTGGACTGGAAAAAGGTGGTAGGAAAGACAAGCGTGGGGAAGTTCTCACTGTGATTCATTTGTATTACCCTGAGCCTGCTAGCAACTTTTCCAGTTAAATTAATTAATAAAGATTCCTGGATGAGTTACTATCCATGAATCGGAAGTCTAAGATCTGAATCTCAAGCTAGTTATGTTACTGCAAAACAGTACTGGTGAGAGCAACTACATGTGGGGTTTACCTGTATACAAACTAGAATGCTTCAATCTGTGAAGAGAAAGGCTAAAAACTGAGATGAATAACACTTGCTCCCCTAAGAGATTACAAAAGCTGAATATATATGACTTGGTTCAAGGAGGTTTATCTCTCATTAATAATAAAATCAACTCTATGTTCCTAATAATAGGTCAATCACTAATCATTTTTTGAGTAACTTTTTATGTACTCATAAGATTCAGTTTCTGACCTCAAAGAGCTTAAAATTTAACAGGTACCTGAGAACAATTCAAGAAAATAAAACTCATTAGTACTTGATTGCCCAAGTGATATGACACAAGTTAAAAATGAAACATTTCCTTTCCTGCTTTAAAAAGTATTCTAATTACTATTCTTGGACCATTTTTTGCTCTAGTAAGTCATGTCCCTTTAATTATTAAAAAGAGACCAAGTGGGATAAACAAACAAAATTCTACGTATCATTGGAAAGGGTATAAAAGCAGAAGGCATGGAGTTAAGTCTTAAGCAAAACCATGCCCTCAATCGAGAGAACTGAAGGGCAGAGTTAATTATTATCAACCTTAACCCTAATCTTTCAACTTTTACATTCCTACCATAATGGACACAGGGGAAAAAAAAAAGCTTCAATTCAATAGCTATTTACTGGTAGTGTCCACCACGTCACTTAGTTTGTTATCTTAAGACCGCAAAAATCAATATGAAATTTGTCCTATTACCTGTAAAATTCACCAACCAACACTACAGAGTTTGTAGGTGGCAGAGTAGATAAAGGTGCTGGGCTTGGAGTCAGAAAGACCAGAGTTTTAAATCCATCCCCTCAGACACTAACTAGGTATGTAACTCCAAGCAATTCACTTAACCTCTCTTAGCCTCACTTTTCTCACCTATAAAATGCGCAGACAAAAGCCTTTACTTCACAGGGCTGTTGTGAAAATTAAATGAGATCATCTATACAAAGTGCTTTTTAAATCTTAAAGTTCTACATAAAGATTAGCTATTATTGCTCTTGAAGTATTTAAAGCTTACAATCACTGCCATTTTCCCTCATGATAGTACAAGCTAAGATGATTATCTTGAAAAAATTAATCTTTTGATACTCTGAATATCAGCAACATGAGCATTTCCACATAGAACAAAAAAGGGTACTCGAACATGACTCTACCATGTAATGCTTATCTCCCTTTTTGTTCCTTCAAAGTATACAATAAATTTAGCACTTAATTCCCAAACTATCCCATTTGTCCAAACCTCCCATATTCTCTGTCTTCTGTGCTTTTTGGTGCTTTGGTGACACTTCTCTTTTTTTTTTTTGAACTATTATTATCCCTATATGACCCCTGCTCCTCACTGTCTCACAAAGGAGGCAGAGACACCACCTAAAACGTTCCTTTGTCATAAATAAGCCTAATCAAGGAAAACAAATTCACAAATTTGTCTCAAATTTGAGACACAAATGTCTCAAAATGTATGCCTGATTCCGTACTCCTTCACCTTTTTGTCAAGAGATGGGAAGCCTATTTCATTATCGCTCCTCTAAAATCATGGGTGGTCTCTATGTGCATTTCAATGATGATGAAATCAAGATTACCTCAAATCAGGAAAACAAACAGAAAAAAATTATGAGCTATTTCAGAATAACTGAGATGTCAAGCCAGTAAAGAGCTGAAATATCTAAGGATATTTTTATTGTTTTCAAGAACATAGTTACACAAATTGGTAGCTGACAAGAAACCTAATCAGATCTTTCTTAAAGGTTACCTATAATATTTATGATTATACATAAATACCACATGCTTGAAGGTAATTCATTAAATACTGTGTCAGTAATTTTACTATACTACTCATTACTGTGCAAACTCTCTTAAGACAATTCAAAGATAAAGTTTTAGTTTAAATTACCTTAAATTTCAAATTAGTGGACACTGGCAGCAAATTTTCACTAACTTAAAAACATTTCTGAAGGCTACAAAAACCAAACAAGAATCATTAGGTTCACTCTTTGAAATAATCTGTACCTTCAATATAGACAATTTCATATGTTAGATAAAGGAAATAATGATTTTTGACAAAGTAAAAAATAATGGAATTTAATACTAACCTATGTTCTGCCTCAAGTGAACTTGAAAGGACATCAGCTTGTGGAAAGGTAGAAGACCGAATAATCTGTTGGGAAATCATAGAGGCATTGCCATTCTCTTGCGAAATTTCATTTTCATCAAAATTTCGGTTTATGTCCCTTTCGTGATGAGTGTTGTTGCTATTATGCAAATTAAATGAGTCATCATCCTAATAATTTCAGAGAGTAAAAAGTCACAATTACACATCACAGAAGTCCTGAAGAGGTTTATAAAATATTTTCTAAAACTTCTTGATACATATCTTAAAAGAAGCATCTACAAATTTATGATTCAACATGTGAAATTCACCAATGAAATTATCAAAATCCAATCAATTCCCTGGGATCTATTTAAACTAGAGGTATATCATTGATACAAAATAAACATCACTCAAAAATTTATATAAATTTATTTTTCATAAATGATGTTTCCCTTTGACTTCCTTTAGAAAAATCTCAAAGATGTGTGTCCAAATTAAAAATTTCAGGCGCTTCAAAAAATTATTTTTCTCGTACTGTAGTTTCCTATAACTATTTTACATTTTTGTCCTTCTTCACAGATTCTTTATACAGGTGAAAATACTTGAGTAGCAAGGCAACACTGTATACCTGCAATGTCAAGGTACATTATTTCTTAAAGAGTAATGGGGTAAGACAATATTCCAGTCAGGGATTTTTGCCAGCATGAGGCTTTCCTGCCAGAATTGCAGGATATATTTCTCAGAGGTAATAGCTGCTTTCCTAAGAACTGATAACTTGCCCCTGACAGAAAGACCAGTTCATGACTGTAGCAATAGGCAATGGCTATTTTATGTCTCCTCTTCCTCACCAAAGAGGATGCAACATATTAGCTAACATCTGTTCCATGGAGTTCAAGTGAGAAGATGAAAGGAAGTTAAGGCAAGGCCAAACAAACAAAACAGAAGAATGCAAATTCAGAGAAGCAAGAGTTACAAACTAATCAAGAAGGCTTACTTTAGTAGAAAAAAGGTAAAGCACATTTTTTCTCCTTTATTTCCCCCACCCCCCCCCCCCCCAGATGCTAGGTGGCACAGAAGATAAGAGCACTGGACCTAAGATCCGAGTTTGAACCCAGCCTCAGACACTTACTAGCTATATGACTCTGGGCAAGTCACTTAATCTGTTTGTCTCAATTTCCTCATCTATAAAATTAGGATAATACTGGCACCTACCTTCCAAGGTTGTTGTGAGGATCAAACAAGATAACTGTAAAACACTTAGCACAGTGCCTGTGCCTATGTGTTTTAGTATTACATAGTGTTGTTATGAAGTCACATCCACCTCTCCGTGACCCATTTAGGGTTTTCTTGGCAAAGACACTAGAGTGGTTTGCCATTTCCTTCTCCAGCTCATTTAGAAATGGAGGCAAAAAAGGTTACGTTACTTGCCCAGGGTCACACAGCTAGTGTCTGAGACCAGATCTGAACTCAGCAAGATGAGTCTTCCTGACTCCAGGCCCAGCACTCTAACCACTGAGCAACATAGCTGCCCTAAATACTAGGTAAATGTTAGCTATTACTATTATAGATAATAGCTCTTATCATGACCTTGAGAAATTTCCATTACACATAAAAGCTTAAGCACATAAAATCAAATATCCATCGTGAGCCTGACAAAATATTAACGAATTTATCTTATTTGCTTGCATGTTCTTTTCCCCTTCCTCATTACTGGTATTGTCGATCAAAGTACTGTTATTCATGAACAAGAGTTACCACAGGACAGGTAAGCAAGGACTGGTTGAGATCTAAATTATTGGAGAAGGTACCCCAAATCAACGTAATCACAGCCATTAGAGTACTATTAATATTGACACAGTTATAATCAGAGGCAATATGGCATATAGAGAAGAGAGAAAGCCTTGGAGATAGGAGACCTGGGTTCAGCTCTTGCCTCTGAGATAGGATGGCTCTCAATGCTTTACACAGCTAGGACAACAGTTACAGAGCACGTGTCCACCTGTATTGTTAGAGGGAGGTTGTGCTCACTAGAAGTGCCTACAGCAGTGTAATCATATGTCCAGTCCAAAATAACAATAATAAAATAACTTTGTTTCCATGGAGTTTTGATTTTTCTTTCTCTCTGCATGTCTTTATCTCTTTATGTTATTTCTTGTGGTATGACAATCTATCACACAAATATACTTTGTTCAACCACAATTTAATGTACTTGTCAAGTCACCTTATGTGCCAAGTAAGTCACCTGTTTTAATCATTAATTTCATGTATTAAAATTATTCTGAGCACACTGACTTATCTAGATAAGCTTGATCTGTATTAACAATTCAACCGATAAATGAATGTGCCTGCAATTAAACTACATCCATCAAAGGTTTTATAAACTCAGTTACCTTTTCTGGTCCAATATGACTTCCATCTTCATGTTCTTCCTCCACTCTGTCCCTTTTCAAAGCTTTTAAGAATTCACTCTTCTTATCAGTGCGCATCCGAGTCAGTTTGGTTAGACGAGGCTGATTAAGTTTGTCCACAGGAGAAGAGGAATTTGAGCGATTACACTAGTAGGAAAAATACAAATAATGATCAATTCCTGAGACAGAAATAACAATTAACTAGACAACTAAACATAAAGAGTTGTTTTTATAAAGTAGTACCTAAATTCACAATTACAGGGCAGAGCCAAGATGGCAGAGTAAAAGCAGTGACTTGCTTGAGTTCTCCCTCAAACCTCTCCAAAAACCTGTAAAAAATGGCTCTAAACAAATTCGAGAGCAGCAGAAACCACAAAAAGACAGAGTGAAACAAATTTCCAGCCCAAGAAAACCTGGATGGTTGACTGGAAAGGTCTACTGCACCAGGCTGGGAAAGGAACGCAGTTCGGTGTGGGCACACAGGCAAAAGACCAGGCCTCAGTGAACTTGGAGCAGGGCTCAGGGGACTGAAGCTGTAGTGGTTTCCAGACTTCTCAACCCACAAACACCAAAGACAACTTAGAAGGTCAGGAGGAAAAGTCTGTGACCATGGTGAGAGAGAATCTCAGTTCCAGTCCCAATCCCTGATGCAGACCAGGGGCAGCGGCTGCTTCTGGAGCTTCAGGACCCACAGACTGAGGGGGATTGAGTGACTGATCAGCAAGGGACTGCAGGGATCTCTCTGCTGCGCTGAGGCAGGATTCTCTTGCCTCGCTCGTGCTTGGATCTAGGTCACAGTTCTAGGTGTCAGTCCTCAGAGAAGGAGTAGCGCTGGCATGGTGGACCTAGTAGTGGCAGTGCAGAGCGAATCCTTCTCACAGTTCCATGGCAGAAAAGAGTGTTTGCGATCACTCATAGACTAGAGAACAGGTTAGGAAAGGAGTAAACACCTCACCCTTGATCATACCACCTTGGAAGAACTGAAAATTTACAGGTCCCTAGAAGTATCTCTGAAAACAGCTGCACAAAACCCCTGAAACTTGGGACAGTACATTCTCCACACTGGAAACAGACCCCCTACCTTAACAAAGAGTTTAAAACTCATGTAATTGGCTGAAAACACGAGCAAACGACACAAAAAATGTCAGACCATAGAATCTTTCTTTGATGACAAAGAAGATCAAAACATATAACAGAAGAAGACAACAAAGTCAAAGCTCCCACATCTAAAGCCTCCAAGAAAAATAGGAATCAGTCCTAGGCCATGGAAGAGCTCAAAAAGGATTAAGAAGTAAGAGAAGTAGAGGAAAAACTGAGAAGAGAAATGAGAGTGATGCAAGAAAATCATGAAAAACAAGTCAACAGCTTGCTAAAGGAGACCCAAAAAACCACTGAAGAAAGTAACACCTTAAAAAAATACCCTAACCCAAATGACAAAAGAGGTCCAAAAAGCCTATGAGGAGAAGAATGCCTTAAAAAGCAGAATTGGCCAAATGAAAAAGGAAGACCTAAATTCACAATTAATATGACTTTTAACCTGTATTTAACATAATAACATAACATTTCCCCACATTTCCTGTACATTCAAACTTGGGGAAAAAAAATTCCTTCTCAACAACAGCAGGAAAATTCTGACGGATGGGCTGCCAACCAGTGGTTCTGGCTTAAAACTAAGATTTTTTAGCATTTTATTGTGGCAATATTTAAGCACTTCATTAACTGGAGGTAACTAAAATTCATCATCTTTCCCCTGTAACAGACTCCTTTCCCTAGTTTCCCTGATGAGCGTACCACTACCCTTTCAAGTCATTCAGGTTTGCAATCTAAGAGTCATTCTTAAATCTCCCCTTTCAATCACTGACCCCTCTCCTCATAATTAATGTTAGTTCCTAAGCCTCCAGAATATTTCTTGCAGCCACTTACACTTAACCATAACCACCTAATTTAAGTTTCCATCAACTCCTGTCTGGGCTATTATAATAGCCTCCTAATTGGTGTCCCTGACTCCAGTTTCTTCCCTCTCCAAAACATCCTCCAAAGTTGCCAAATGTATATTCCTAAAATTGTTCAAGAAGTTTTAGTGACTCTCTCTTGACTCCACAGTTCCTAGAGTCTAGAACAAAATACAAACTCCTCTTTTTGACATTTAAAGTACTTCACTATCTACATTTCCAGGTTGATTAAACATTGCTCACTCCCTTCACATACTCTATGTTCCAAGCAAACTGACCCTACTTGCTGTTGTTACTCTGCTTGAAATACTATCTCTGGATTCCACACCTCTGAACACCCTCCAACCCCAACTCCTCACTTTCTCTGCTATTTGGATGTTTCTTTAAGGTTTAGTGCAAGCACCACCTCCTATCAGAAACCTTTTCTATTGGAACACTAACGCATTATTGGTGGAGTTGTGAAATGATCCAACCACTCTGGAGAGCAATTTGGAACTATGCCCAAAGGGTTATAAAATTGTGCATACCCTTTGATCCTGCAATAGTACTTCCAGGGCTATATCCCAGAGAGATCATACAAATGGGAAAAGGACCCACATGTACAAAAATATTTATAGCAGCTTTTCTGTGGTGGCAAAGAATTGGAAATCGAGAGGATGCCCATCAATTGGGGAATGGCTGAACAAGCTATGGTATATGAATGTAATGGAATACTATTGTGCTATAAGAAATGATGAACAGGCTAACTTCAGAAAACCCTGGAAAGATTTGTATGGTCTGATGCTGAGTGAAGTGAGCAGAAGCAAGAGAATGTTGTACACAGTAACAGCCACGCTGCACAATGACTAATATTGACAGACTTAATCCTTCTCAGCAATACACAGATCTAAGACATCTCCAAAAGTCTCATGATGGAAAATGCTATCCATATCCAGAGAAAGAACTATGGAGTTTGAATGCAGATGGAAGCATATTATTTGCTATTTTTTCCTTCTGTTTTGTTTTGTTTCCTCTTTTTGGTGGTTCCTTCTATTAGTTCTAATTCTTCTTTACAACATGACTAATGTGAAAATATGTTTAATAGGAATGTACATGTATAGCCTATATCAGATTGTGCACTGTCTTGGGGAGGGGAAGAAAAATTTGAAACTCATGAGCTTGTGGAAGTGATTGTTGATAGTCCAAAATAAATGAATTAAAATTTAAAAAAAAAAAGAAAAAAGAAACCTTTTCTGATTTACCCAATTGTTAGTCCCTCATCCCTAGAAATTACATTCTATTTTTAATCAGTTTATCTCTTCATATACATATTATCTCTGTCCCTTTATAACTTGAGATCCTTGCTGTCAGACTATATTTTTGTCTCTTTATATCCTTAGCACAATACACAGGGGTGCAGCATATTGGATGGAGTACTGGTTCCAGTCAGAAAACTCTAAATTTAAGTCCTGCCTCTTAAACTTTCTGGCTGGGTAACACTAGGCAAATCACAAATTGTCACACTGCCTCAGGCAATTCTAAAACTTTCTTTTACAGACGTGTTGGCCTGGGCTTCATCAGTGGAGCAAATTTCCACACTGTGGGTTCCTGAAAACTCAGGTGAAATTACAGATCTAAACAAAACAAGCAAATCAACAATATACTGCCTAGTTCAGGGTAGTGCTTAAGAAATACTTGTTGAATCGAACTGATTTCTTATAAGGGGGAGTAGCTAAGTAAAACTGTACCTCTTATATCTCAGGACTTTTCATCACAAAGAACAAAAATTCTTTTCAACAATGAACACTTTCTATTGACTGATAGAACTCAGAAATGAATAGGTGAAATTATTTAACTGTATTACTACTACAGTAGATGACATTATTAACCACTTCTTTAATGTATTTATCTCTGTATGTACACAGATAGTTTATGATAAAGGGACTCTCTCTCTTTCTCCTGATGGTTCCCCTCCTCAGTAGCTAGATCAGCATGCATAATTATCCATATCATGCCTTCTAACTACAGTCTCAATCTGGTTTGGTGAAATAACTCTTCACTGGGAGTTCAGACAGGTTCTCATGCTCAGATATTCCACTGATTAGCTGTGTAGCCTCAAGTCACTTACTGAGCTATCAGTTTCTTCACATAATACAAGAGTTGAGAATATTTAACCTTTTCCTTTGTATTTCTCCAAATTCTCCTGTTTAATGGTACAGAAGATCCCCAAGGAAAGTGATCATCCTAAGCAGTTTCACATATAAGATGATGTTATTATATTAGTATCTCCTGAAATTTTTACTGGCCAAGGTAATGCAGCTATTCATAGATATATGCAGCTTTCTAGGTATAGGAATTATGCTCCAACTGTTGGAACAGGTTCACCTAATTTTCTTTCCTTTTTACTTTACCCTGTTACAGCACTATGTGAAACGGATAAACTGTACAAATAAACGGTAGCATTTCAACATAATAAAATAAAAATTGTTAAAATTTGTTTCCTAAGGGAATAGAGTAAAAGGTGATAACATTTTCAGACAAACTGTACAAGATGTATTTCCACAAACAGTGTAATGAAACTTTTTTTCCTTCCATTAAAAACTATACTCTCAAATCATCAGAATTTCCATCTGTTACAAAGTCCAGAAGCAAGGAGAGAAAGAGAAATTCCATTTAAAAAAATGTAGATAATATAAAATACTTGGGAGTCTACTTACCAAGACAAACCCAGGAACTATATGAACACAATTATAAAACGCTTTTCATACAAATAAAGTCAGATCTAAACAACTGGAAAATATTAATTGCTCATGGGTAGGCCAAGCTAATGTAATAAAAATGACAATCCTACCTAAATTAATGTATTAACTCAGTGCCATACCAAACAACCAAAAATTATTTTACAGAACTAGAAAAGGTAATGACAAAATTCATCTTGAAGAACAACAGGTCATGAATATCAATGGAATTAATGAAAAAAAATGTGAGAGTGGCATATCAGTACTACATCTCAAACTATATTATAAAGTGATAATCATTAAAACTATCTGGTATTAAGAAACAGAGTGGTAGATCAATGGAACAGATTATGTACACAATATACAGTTGGAAACTGCCATACTACGCTTATGTTTGTTAAATCAAAATATGCAGATTTTTGGTACGAGAACTCACTATTTAACAAAAACTGCCAGTAAAACTGGAAAGCAGTTTGGCAGAAACTAGGCACAGACCAAGGCCTCCCACTATATAACAAGATAAAGTCAAAATGGGTACATGATTTAGACATAAAGGGTGATAGTATAAGAAAATTAGGGCAGCATGGAATAGTTTACCTGTCAGATCTATGGATAAGAATTTATTACCAAACAAGAGACAAAGAGCACTACAGGATGTAAAATGGATAATTTTTTATCATACTGAACGAAAAAGTTTTTGCACAAACAAAACAAATGCAGCCAAGATTAGAAGGAAGCAGAAAGCTGGGAAAATTTTTACAGCAACTTTCTCTGATAAAGGCCTCATCTCTCATATATATAGAGAACTGAGTCAAATTTCTAAGAATATGAGTCATCCCCAATCAATAAATGGTCAAAGGATATGAATAGGCAGTTTTCTGATGGCGAAATCAAAGCTATCTATAATCACATGAAAAAATGCCCTAAATCACTAATGATTAGAGGAATGCAAATTAAAACAACTCTGAGGTACCACCTCACACTTATTAGATTGGCTAATATGATAGAAAAGGAAAATGGCAAATGTTGGAGGGAAAACTGGGACACTAATGCACTGCTGCTGGAGTTGTAAAATGATCCAACCATTGCAAAGAACAATTTGGAACTATGCCCAAAAGGGCAACCAAACTGTGCATACCCTTTGACCAGCAATCCATGACTAGGTCTGTATCTCAAAGAGATCAAAGAAAAAGAAGAAGAACCTCTAAGTACAAAAATATTTATAAGCAGCTCTTTTGGTGATGGCCAAGAATCGGAAATTGAGGGGATGCCCACCAACTGGGGAAGGGATGAACAAGTTGAGGTATATGACTGTTGTGCTACAAGAAATAACGAGCAGGATTCTTTCAGAAAAACCTGGAAAGATTTACATGAACTGATGCAAAATGAAGTCACTAGAACCAGAAGAATAATGTACATAGTAATAGCAATACTGTGCAATGATCAACAGTGAATGACTTAGTTATTCCCAGTAATTCCCAGATTCAAGACAATTCTGAAGAACCAGATGAAAGACATTGTTCACCTCCAGAGAAAGAACTGATGGAATGGAATCTAAATGCACATCAAAGTATATTATTTTTTAAACTTTATTTTTCTTCAATTTTTTTGTCTGTGTTTTCTTTCACAACATGACTAATTTGGAAGTATGTTTTGCATAACAGTATTTTTAATCTTTATCAAACTGATTGCCTTCTCGAAGATAGGGGAGGGGAGAGAGGGTAGGAAAAAGAATGTGGAACTCAAAATTGCAAGGAAAGTTAAAAGTTGTTTTTACATATAATTTAAAAAATATGTATTAAAAAGAAGAAAAGGAAGAGCAGGTGAAAAGGCAGGGGAGGAGGCCAAAGACTCCAGGAGATAGCAAGCATTTGGAGAGGAATATTGCCAAGCAAGACAGCATAAGCATAGGTAAACAGGCTAGAAGCTTGCCAATGCTCTGACCAGAAACATTTGAGGGGTACTTGAAGGCTGAAGCACTTCAGTTCTAGGGGGCCAGAAACCCAGAATGTTCCTGAGAAGAGAAATTCCAAAGGGCCGGCAACACTCTTATAAGGGGATTAGGGGGAAGGGAACCGGGGGGGGGGGGGGGGGGCCGAGAGGCCACACACACACACACACACACACACACACACACACACACAAAACAGGCCCTGAAGACTACAGTTCTCTGACCCAGAATAATTCAGAAGCACTGGAAGATCACAGAGTTCTGACCCATGATGATCCACTAGGGTTTGACTCCAGGCCAGGTGCTCTATACACACTGGGCCACCTAGCTGCCTTAAATTAAATAAAACAAATTTTAAATAATTAAAAACTTTAATTAAATAAAAAATTAAATAAGAAAAGCAGGGGAAAAAAAAGAACTATACTCTCAAATATTACTCTTTCTAAACAAAAAGTAAAATTATTCAGTGTTCACTTTACTTTTCAGATGGGGTTCAAAGTACCTTAACATACTTCATATCCATATAACATACTTATATACATCATTTACTTAATTTTATTTTCACCATATGTTTATTGGATTACTAGGATTTAAATATCTGATAAATGATATAAAAGTTATTACTATACCTCTTTTACTGAATTTGTTGATACACTAAAATTCTTGGCAGTTGATTTGAAGGCATTAAAGTTGCCAATGCCGTATGTAGACTCATGAGGATAAGGAGTTCCAACTTTATTTTCTTTAGTTTGGCTTTTCCATTGTGTAGGCTAAAAAATTTTTTTAAAAATAATAAATATATATATAGTTACTATCTAACAAAAAAAGATGACAGCAAAAGAATGAAATACGCTGCAATGTTTTGACAAAAATTACAGGAAACAATATCACACACACACACAAAGCATTTTTACAAGACTGTCTAATTACTGCTACATAGGTCTCATTCTACTGCTTTAAAAAGAGGGGAAAACATATGCTATCCAGACCAAAGGCTTAAGAAAAACCCTGGAAGTAAATTTATTTAGTCAATATATTCTCCCCCCAATTTCAAGCAACCTACTGTATAATTTCCAGAAATCAAAATAGCTTTTTATAAACTGCATTTTCTTGTTCACCAGGACACCAGCACAACGGAGTAAAGAATGCTCTAGATTACAACTACTATGTGGGCAAGTCATTAAGGTCTTTTAAATGTTAACTTAGAAGAAATCCAAGTATAAAGCATTCTTCACAATAGCTGTTTCAGTTTTGTCATCTGTAAAGTAAGGACAATGTTGCTTGTTCTAGTAGGTGCCCAGTACGTTTATGCTGAATTCAATTTAAACTACCTGCCTTAGGATTATTCTGAGGAGGGCATTTTGTAAACCTTCCAAGTGTTTTTACATCAGATGTGCTAATAAGACAAAATACATACTGTCTTTCCCTCCTACCATCTCTACTAAGCCATCTACTAAGATTTCCACAATTGACACTTCCTACCTCTCAAAGGACTTTTCAGCCTCTTATTTTGGAGTCTATCTATTACTGGATGTGTCATTAGCCCTCTACTATAGATAACAGTTTTATTTAAAGGTGTTATTTCTCACAGTCCTTCACATAACAGGTTTTAATGACTACTCAATTGCAATATACATAATAAAGTTGTTTGTATATATTTCAAAATTCAGTAAAGTTACTGACTCAATTTGTACAAAGAAATCAGTCTTAAGCCAAGAAAGACTGCTGTGGAAATCCTGCTTCTGACACAGACTAAATGACCTGAGCAAGTCACTTAACCTCTCAGGGACCTAGTCAACTCTCTAAAGACTACAAATTGCAAAAAAAGGTGCCAACCTGCATTGATAGAGGGAGTTTCCTCATCTGGGAGTTCCCTATACTAAAAAAAAAAAATCACATGTCCTGTCCCTATCCTGAATGTCTCATTATGGGCATCTATTTTGTACTATAAGTAGAACAAAGAGTTGAGAAGTTGTTTTAAAATGTAAAAGAAATTAAGAAGACACAATGGGCCAGATCTAGCCATTGAAAAATCAGCAAATTGGTAGAAGCTGGTGAAAATTTTCAGAACACGTATATTTTTAGTTACTACTATATATCAATTTCAAATACTTTTTGGAAAAAAAACTTTAAAAAACAACAACAAGCAAAATCCTTACCTTTGTAGGTGGAGCAGCAGGTTTAGGGACTAATCCTTTATAAACACTTGGCCCAGTTCCATTTTTAACTGGCTGAGAATGAAGATTTCCTACTGCAGGGAATCCAGATATCTGTAAATCTTTTGTACTACCTTTTTTAATGACCAGCATTCTTGGAGCTCTAGATTTAGGATTCAGAGGATATTCTGCATAAACAAATAATGAATTACAGTTATCTTTCCCTAGATCTTAAAATAAATCAATAAGAGAGTAATTCAGCCTAATCATATTATATTATCTTTATGATCATAACTATTTAAAGTCTCACAAACTTTGTTTTTTGGAGTAAATTAAACCATATACTCAATGGATGCTTAAAAATTAACATTGCTAGTGAACAGACGTTATTGAATATCAACTAATTCTGTACCCTTCTTTTAACCATACAGTGCTTAGTATGTTTAAGAAACAAACCAATGTTAAAAAAAAAATTAAAACATTTATTAAAAACTCTGATCAACACAAAAATCAACCATGATTCCAGACAACTGACATAGAAGGGATGGACTAGATATATAAAGAATGAGATGCATTTTTGGACACTGCTAATATAGAAATTTGTTTTAGATGACTACGAATATTTGTTACAGGGATTGTGTGTTGTTGTTAAGTAGGAGAAAAAAATAAATGCTTGTTAACTGAAAAATTTTAATTAAAAAAATTAACCAACTGTAAATGCTAATTTCATTCTTTATGTTTAGTCATTATCTTGAAAAATGCTTTCATTTTTAAACTACAATTAACTCGTGCATTATATATTACTCATTCTTCCCCCTCAACCTATTTTGAGAAGAAATTAAACATTTTCCCCCATCAATTCCTCCTTTCCACCATTTTCTTTGCTAATCCCTGTCATGAAGTTGTCACCAGCAAACATCATATCTGTTCTAATTTCAAGGAAAAAAGAGGTAATTATGGTTACCAATAACTGTTGCTTCAGCTCTGAAGAAAGCTTTCTTAAAGGCTGCTAAGGTTACCAGTAGCTTCAAATCAGGGTGAAAAAAACTGTTCCTAAAGTTCAGAAGAACCATGATACAATTGTCACAATCACCTCACAGTGAGACATAATTACTATAGTTCATTATGGAGGGAACAATCTCTGTCTAAAGAAATACTGCAATCAAGTTCACAAAGTAGTCTGTTTAAGAGTATTAAGAGTGAGAATGGAAGTATTAGGAGGATCTAGATTTTAAATTCTGCTATTTTATACTGAGGCGACTTTTGTTAACACAAGTGAAAACAGATAAGCAAGGTTAAAAAGCATTATGAAACAATGCTTAAGATAATGGGCAACAAAGCATATTACTACCAACAAATATTTCTTGATAAAAACCACTACCACTGCCAACAATCACAATAAAAGCTCTACACAGATGATTCCCAAATGTATGTATTCTGACCTAATCTGTGCCCTTTATTCCAATCTCCTACTTGCTGGATATTTCTATACGGATAAGAAGAAAGCATGAATTCCAACATGAACCATTCCCTCTCCCCTCACTTGACCTACCCAGCCTTCCAACTTTCTTATTTCTGTTAATGGCACCAAAGCTCAAAACCTCAATCACCTTCAACTATTACTTCTCCTTACAACACACATCAAATAATTTCCTAAGTCCTGTTCTTTCCGTTTCCACATCATTTCTGGAATTTATTCACTCTCTCAACTACTCATACTGCTTTGCTGCTATTGATACTAATACAGTGAGCTACCAAATTACCTGCAGCAACAGAGAGAAGGGAATATAGCTTACACCAGGGGTAGGGAATCTGTAGCCTCAAGGCCATGTGGCCCTCTAGGTCCTCAAGTGCAGCCCTCTGACTGAATCCAGACTTCACAGAAGAAATCCCCTTAATAAAAGGGTTTGTTCTGTAAAACTTGGACTCAGTCAAAAGTACTCAAGTGCACTTGACTTTTGACTGAGTCTAAGACTGGGTTCAAGTTTTACAGAACAAATCCTTTTATTAAAGGGATTTCTTCTGTGAACTTTGGATTCAGTCAAAGGGCTGCACTTGAGGACCTAGATGGTCACATGCAGCCTTGAGGATGCAGGTTCCCCATCCTTGGTTTAAAAAATGCAAAGTCTAAAAACCACTCACATCAATTCTCTATTACTTATAGACAAATCAACCTTCAGGTAGGCTATATTATCTTCAACAAATCTCTCTCACATATTTATTCATTTACTTCGTCAACAAACCTTTATCGATCCCCTACTATGTGCAAGATACTGTGCTGGGAATATAAAGATGAACAAAAAGGCGGTCAGTGTCCTGAAAAGGCTTATCATTTTAGTAGGAAAGGTAAGACAGTTCATAAATAAATGTAGCTATTAAAATTGAAATCTAACCTATTTACTTGGTTAACAATTCAGGAATTAATTAATATATAGAATCTAATCCACTAATGATTGTTTTCTTAACATCCAAACTCCATTTACTTTACACATCAGTTAAGAAATTTCAAATTTACTCTAGGGGTATCTTAGAGTGAAAAATCTGCATCAATTTCCAAGTACAACTGATTTCCAGAATGGAGGAAGGGGAAGAAGTTGGTAAATGGGAAACTAAACAGCTTCTCAGTTTTGTACCTTTGAAACATAGTTCTGTTACTTTGCTCGAAAGGAATTCTTCGAAAATCAAGAAACACCTATATTTGAAGCATTCAAGAACTCACTCTCCCCAAAGCCTATGACTAATTTTTATATTATCTATCCCTAATTTCTGTATTAGTGCAAATAACTGAAAATTTACTATATTCTATTTGCTTGGTTTCTTAATCACATTTTGTTTTATCTTCCTAATTATGTTTTCTTCATGTCTAATATAACAAGCTAGTATTCATATAGCACTTTAAGGTTTTGCAAAGTGCTTTACAAATATATCTCATTTTTCTCTCCGTAACAGCAGTGGGAGGTGATTATCCACTGTGCTATCTAGCTGCCTCAATAATAAATATTAAAATTAATTATTATTTCTTAAGGAGTATCAACTGATACTAAAGGGAAACAGCACCAAAGGGCAGGTATTCAACTGACAATTAAAATTTCGTCAAAATTAATCTAATGCAGATTAAATAGATATAGATAATTAAGTGCCTTCTCACTTTTCTTCACTCTTCTCCATTAAACTGTCCCTCCAACATTTTCAGTTTCAATCTCCACACTGAATATTTTGGTACTTATGATCGTCTGACATTTTCTCCAAATTCTTTTCAGTTTTTTAGTAAATCCAGAACTTCAATCTTCAACTCTACCTGGCCTTATATTGCTTAATTAAAGTGAGTGGAAACATAAATATTATAGAAATCATATATAAAGCACACCCAGCTTCTCCACAGATAAGTTTATATTTCTATTTCTTGAATACAAGGCCAGTCAATAGGTACAATCATTTAACTGACCAGTACTTGTAAACATTAAGAGTTGAGGCAAGGGGAAAAGTGAGTAGCTATAATGCCTTTTCACAAATAAAGATTATGTCTTCTCCTCTACACTTCTCTATTTCTGCTGAAGGCACAGTCAGCTTTCTAGGTTTACAACCTCTCAGTTACTCCTGTCTTGTCATAATTTGTATTACGTTGTCTCAAATTCATTATACAATTCTTTGTTTCCTATGTACTCTGAGGTCTGGACTTTCAGCCAAATCAGCTTTCTCTTCATGGTACTCCAACTGCATCTCCTTGCCTTTTTTACTGGTGCCACTCCCTCATCATTTTAGCCTCAGAATCTCTCATTTCTTTCAGTTACCAACTTCTACATAAAGCCTTTCCTGGTTCCAATTATTACTAGTGTTCTCCCTTCCATAACTGCTTTGTAAACAAATTTCCCATTTGTTGCATTTTATTAAACAAATTTATAAATATTATTTTATATTCCACATATGGACTAAAAATACTTACCCCATACACCTGCAGCTAAAGATTTATTCTGATTTGGCTCTCTCTCATATTCAGGATTTAAAGATGGCTGAAAGAGAAGTTTGTGGATTCAACAAATAGTGTTCAACCTCAAGACATAAATAAGCAAAAATCCAGTTGAAAATTACTAAAAATTATTAAATTACTGATAGGCTATGATACAATAAACTCCAAATCACCAAAAGTCAATTACACATAGTAGAGAGTAGTACAGCAGAAAGGCCACTGGCTTTAGAATTAAATCATACTGATGTTTACAACCTGTGTGACCTTGGGCAAACAACTTGATTTTCCTAGATTTGAGTTTCTTCACCTATAAAATGAGGGAGCAAAACTAGATGTCCTCTGAAGTCTCTTCCAACACCAATCTTTCATCTGATATTGGTATCAACAGAAACTTTAAATATCTTCTATTTTGTTGTTAACATTATCACCATGTCTTTTCACTGGGATCAGAAGATAGAAGGCCTTTGACATTTCCCCAACCAGAGAAAAGAGTATGAATAAGAAAGATGGCAAATTTAGAGCGAAGTAACCTCTCAGACTACTGATTTACATCAATCTTAAATATCTACCCATCCTTAGCATGGAATGGAGTAAGGGGAAGAACTAAAACTCAAAAACTAGACTAGCTTGTAACTGTTGATTCAAGTCTTCATATGTGGTCTCATTACGCTAACACTAAATTATTAGAATATTCAAATATAAATATGATATACTCAACTAGCTTAAAATGTTTGACATACCAATTATAGCTTAAGTACCATTAGTTATCATTTGCTTCTTTATGCCATTTATGCATATATGCATATACATCTCCACTTTCTGATTTTAAGCTGGGACCAAGGACTGTGTTTAATATGTCTGACTCTCCCAAAATGCCTTTTCCATTGGGATTCAACAAATATTTATTAAATGAGTGAATGAAGAAAGCCTACAAATAATTATTTTCATCATTAGCAATTCTGGATTATTCAAGTTGTTCCCACTGGTATAAAAAAATCATCGATAAAGGTAAAAATTTCTTTATTTAAAAATTGAATGGAACATCACAACAGATTTTGTTTCATTAAGTATACTGCTGCAAATTATACTCATTGTCTGCAGCAGCTGAGTATAGAAGTTGACCTTTTTATAACTAATTAGAAAGTGAAAAGCCTAAATGCCATAAAAGATGACAGAAGTATTATGCACACTGCAGTGTCAAGAATGCTGGCTTTGGAGCCAAAGGACTTGTGTTCAAATTCAAGCTCTGACATTTACTACTTATGAAACATTGTATAAGTCACTTAATTTCTCTTGGGACTTAAGTTTCCCTTCATTTGTATAATGAGGGGATTAGAATAGATGGCCTCAAAGGTTTCTTCTAACTATAGCTCTATGATCTTATACAATCTTTGAGGTCCTTTCCAGGTCTGAATGTACTGTTCTATGAACTTTGTCTTCCCCCTAGCTCCTATATATGTTAATGTGCTTGCTGCTTTTAATTAGGGGATTAAGACGCTTGAGGTGGCAAGGATTGGAGTTGAAACACAACTGCTACTTGATGACAGGACAAAAAACAACATCAGCTACAGGCCAGCTCTCCAAACCTACAATGAAAACAGCACAAAATCAAAGATTTTCCATCACAAAGAATGACTATTATGTGGATAAAAGGGGAAAAGAAACAACAACACTTCTTGTATTGGATTTTTCATTATATAGAAATTATTATAAACTCGTCAATAAAGCACTGGTTATATGAGATGGGCTGTCACATGCTATTTTCCCCATATTTTAATATAATGGGATTTTAGTTCTGTATAAATCTTGAGGGAACTTAGAATTTTACAATAAGGTCTGGGACAAGCACTCGTATCCTGTGCTTTAATAAGAGAACATTTAAACTATCCTCAGTAAAACTTGAATTACTGCAAAACAAACAAGGCCTGTCTTCTTTTGAAAAGGATGGAGTTTAGGGCTTACAGATCTCACACAACAATGGCCAATGTAGTATGTTCTACAGGCCAGTTATTATGCCAACCCTAAAACAACCAAAATAATTTGATGTCCAGTATCTTCACATAATAGCTTATATTAACTTTTTGTAGCATCTTTGGCAAAAAGTTAAATCTACAAATTCATCAATGCAAAATACTAACTTGATTAAATACTAAGTGGGACCTCAAGATGGACACACAGATCAAGACTTTTAGCTTTTGAATATGATTTTCTTTTTGTGCCAGATTTTTATTTTGCCATATATTTTTGGATTCCCCTATCAACTTTCAGTAAGGCTAACCTGGAACAAAGCATGTAAACTAGCAAAGAAAACCTAATTTGGAATTAACTATTTTTCTTATGAATAGTCTAAAAATAATTGAGAATTGATATTATTCAGGTAAGACTGAGCAAAAATAACTGAAAAACTTGTTAGAACTGCTACCAAAAAGCATGTAAAGGCTAGGTTAACAATTATTTTCAGTAATATTTAAATAAATTTACAAGTCAACTTCCCTATTAAATTAAATAAGAACAGTTCCCACAAAATCTATTAAAAGTCAAATGTACTCCCTAATTTATTTTTGAAACTTGCAATTGGCAAAAATGTATAATATTTTGAACCAATAAGATTATAACAATAGAAATAGCTTTCTCCTCCAAATGCAGTTTTAATTCATTCCATTTCATGTTTGGAGAAACTAATAAATACTGGAAAATGTGAGCCATGCATTGCTTTATACTACCAATGTTGCATTATGGACATAAAGATAGTTAATAATCCTTGTAATGATTTAACTCCTATTTGTACATAGTTATGTTTTGTTAGAATATATGAGGGCTAAATATGGGATGAACATCCTATTTAATTTATCCCCAATCATGTGAAATTCTATTTCAGATTAATGAAAATTATGATAACCTGCGGCCATAGAAACTGTTGCTACAGCATAGCAAAACAAAATAGGACAAAAGGAAGCAGAAGTCCAAATCCTGCTATATCAGGGGGTAAAATGAAAGGGCAATTAAAAGTATGTGTATAGGTGAATGAGCCTAAGACTGAGTTAAGTTACCAGAAGAGACTCAAATATAGAGAAATCAATTAGTATTAGCAGGTATTATGAAGCTCAGGGATTTTCCTACCACCTTAGAGCCAATTCATTTGTTTCATAGCGGTTTTGAAACAACTGGCAAGCACTACATCAAGTAAGAACTCAGAAACTGCATGATAGTAGAATAGACCTGACCTGGGTCCCAGTATGTAAGATACTTAGAGAACCCTGTTACAACTTTGCTAGTAGTCGTCCTTCTAGATCAGAAATCTGTAAGGTCAATGAACTAAGAACAATATTTATATTTTTTAATAAAGTTTTATTGTATTTTAAACTGTAAATACCATTCTTGCCTAACAGGTTAGCCCTGTTGTAGTTGATAAAAAATTTTTTTCTATCACTTTCCTTTCAAAATAAATCTCTACTCCAACAGCTATCTGATGAATGGTCAAAAATAAAATAAAGAGTTCATGTCTCCTCTTCCCCTTGTCTTGGTATCTATCAGGGATGCTAGAGACCATTCTCTTATTTGGGTGGACAACAATGTGTTTAAAGTTAGTAAAAGTGAGTATTCCTAAAACAAAGCTACATATTGTTCTTTTCAAATAAATAGGGAAGACAGTTTGTTGTAGTTAGAAAAAATTTCTGAATCAACAAAAGTTTAAAATCAATCTGAAAATGGTTCCTCAAACACTTCGAAAGCATGTTCACTTGCCAAGTCCCAAGATGAAAACAGATCATGAAACAATTTGAATTAATAAAAAGGTTAAGTTTTTTAAAAGCATAAGCAAACATTTATCTCCCTCCTTCCCCCACCCTTTCCACCATATCTTTTTGTTGTCCTGGCATAAATGATGCAGATGGTATACAATGTGATTTTATTAAACAACACTAGCAAACTCCCTAGTAGTTGCAAAGCATTATGGTGAAGTGAATTTAATAATATTTGTTAGACCAAGTCAAAAGTTGAGGTGCACATAATTTAAAAAAAAAAACCGCCCACTAAACAAAAGGATTTTTAAAATAAAATAAAAAAATAATTGGTCAAATGACTAATACCTCTTACCTATGTATGGAAAGGGTGATCCCTGTATAAGATGAGCTGTACTGGTGAAATCTCATGAAGTAGCTTGCATAATGGATAAAATGGCACTTGAAGAAACAATGAAACCTCGTTTTGTATTATAATTACAAGAAACTTACAAAATCCTCAGCCTCAAATTGTTTGCGTTCTTCCTTGTCTTCTTTTTTCCCAGTTTCATTGTCAGGGACATTGTTTTCAGGCAGTCCCTGGCTTTTTCCAGAGTGGAAAGCACTGCTTCGAGAACGGGAACTTGCACCATGGTATCCCCCTCGATGATTTATGTTTTCAGTACCATTTCTTCCATGTGCACGCCACCCATTTTTTTCTTTCCTTCCAAAATTTCCTACATTGGCAAAAACAAAATAAATGCTGCAACGATGACTTTGCTCAAAGACAAAGCAAAAAAAAAAAAACACCATACATGGAAGAAAATATTATCAAACAAAATGTTAAAAAGAAAAAAAAATTTAAAAAATCAAACCATTTTTTAAAATATAAGAAGAACTCTTAAAAAAAACTTTACCTCCATTAGGACGTCCAATGCCAGAATCAAAGCCATCAGAAGAGTTGTGCCGTCTACGATTTACATCATAACGATTTTCTGCCCACTGGAAGTTTTCAGAATGTTTTTCAAAATTCAGTGATGACTGAAAGAACCGAGATTTTAAGCTAAAATACAGGAAGCACTCTACTTTTATCCCATATAATTTTATAAGACTGTTAAAAGAATGACTACTCCCTTTTTAAACTTTTCAACCTTTTAAACTATTTTTGAGAATACAATCAGGAACATTTTATTACTTACCATATTACAGGTATTTTAAAAATTAGTATTAAATTGTAGCTGCTATTTAACACCAATATTTACCATTTTCTATCCATTTTTTTTTACCAAAATGTTAAATTAAGTTCTTAATTACCTAATGAGGGAATTTTAGAGTAGGTTCTTAAAACATCATTGTCTAATCATAAAACTGTCAAATGATACCAGAGGATAAGAGTAATATTGCCATTAAGAAACGAACAATTTATGCATATTTCTTTTAAACTTTTTTTTCCCAAAGTGCCTTTACTTACATAAGAAATACAATTCCAAAAGCTTTTTTAAAAAATTAACACAAATTGGTAATTTCTCACACAATTCTTTAGTCATTATCTCAAACTTAAAGCTTCTCCCAGATGGCAATAGTCCCGCTTCTTTTAAGAAAAAAAATTCCAGAGTATCCAAAACAGTTACATAAATGCTAACAGTCTCCACCATAACTACCCTCAAAAAACTTTTTTCTAAAGTACAGACAACATTGGGGCAGGTAGGTGGTGCAGTGGATAGAGCACCGGCCCTGAAGTCAAGAGGACCTAAGTTCAAATCCAGCCTCAGACCAAACACTTGACACTTACTAGCTGTGTGACCCCGGGCAAGTCACTTAACCCCAACTGCCAAAAAAAATAAATAAATAAAAATAAAATATAGACAACATGCACATAGCCTCAACTATAGTGTGTAAGCCATTAGATCACAAATTTAGAGGGTTGTCATCTAGTTCAACCCTCTAATTTTACAAATGAAGAAACGTGAGACCTAGAACAGGTTATGTGGCTTGCCCAAGGTCATAATGTAATAAGCAGCAGAGAGAAGTTTCAAGGCCAGGTCCTCAGACTCCAACCCCAGAACACTTTCCACAATAACATGCCACCTGGGCTCTTGAAAGCCGGCAGAAAGTTTTCCTCACATTATACCTAAATTTGCCTCTGACGCTTCTACCCATTGCTGTCTTCTGTAACCAAAGAAAATAAGTTTAATCCCTCTTTCCTGTGACAGCCCTACAAATACCTGAAGACAGCAATCACAATCTTCTAAGACTTCTTAAAACACTATGTCCATCCACAAAAACTTTGATTTTAATAATTATATACATACATGCACATATCTTCCAACAATGCAACTGAATCCATTTCATATTTATCTTTTATCTAATCTCAACTGGGTTCTCACTAGGCAAATATTTTAGTCTGTCCTGAATGACACTATCCTTGACTTTAAATTTACTGTACATTCTTATCATGACTTCCAATCCCTCCCCCCTTCCTGGTCCTCCCAGTTTATGTCACATGCTCTTCTGGACTCATGTTCCTCCTTTTTTTTTTTCTTTTTTGCTTTTTGGTGAGGCGATCAGGGTTAAGTGACTTGCCCAGGGTCACAGAGCTAGTAAGTGTCATGTGTCTGAGGCTGGATTTGAACTCAAGTCCTCCTGAATCCAGGGCCAGTGCTCTAACCACTGCGCCACCTAGCAGCCCCTCTCCTTCTTGATCCTATGGTTGACCAACTCAACTATTACCTATCCTTGAATCCTTTGTCCCTTTGTACTATCTATAGTGAAGTCCTGCCAAATTCCTAACTATAGTTTGATCCCACTGTCTGTCTTCATTCCTATTCACCCATGGCTAAGTATAGCTAGATTCTTGCAATTGAATCCACTACACATTCATTTCATCCACTCTCCCACGGGCCCTCACTCGGCATGGCAATCCCTTATTTTTCCTTAACTGCCACAGTCCCAAAAGCTTCCTTTTTCACAACTCTTCTCTATTCAAGTTCCCTATTCTACCACCCTTCTTTACTAAGTAAGAGCTGTGACCTCTTCCTCTTAACTTCACAACTTAAAATACCTCTACATAATTCCTCATTTGTTTCTTTGCCTCCAGTATCTGAGAAAAAGGCAGCCCCATAATCTTTGTCAAGACTAACAACCCTTGTGCTTTCAATACCTTTTCTTCCCTTCTCCTTTTGCCCCTCTCCCTCCCTGTCTCTCATTATGCCCTGGGTCCAAAAAAACTTCACTTGACCCTGCAATCTGTTTCTTCAGTTTACAGCCAACTCCTAGAATAGATCAATTGCATTAGTTGCCTTCATTTCCTAACATCCTCTTCTCAATCCCTTACAATTTGGCTTTCTAAACCCTCCTGATTAAGACTGCTATTTGAGTTACCAACAAAACACTTTAACCACTAAATCCAAAGACCTTTTGTAATTTTTATCTTGTCAACCATCCTCCTCTAGTGAAAATTCTGTCCTCTGGGCTTCTATGACACCGGGTCTGTCCCAGTTCTCTCCTCTTCTGCATTTGAACTCTTTGACAAAATTTCCTTTGCTGGATTTTCATCCATCTCCCACCCATTATGCCTAGATATTCTCCAAACTTCTTTCATGGGTCCTTGTTTTCTCTCTATATATTACCTTGTAAATCTCATCAGCTCTCCTGAATTTTATTTAAAGAGTATCTTTCTTCTTTCTTTCCAAATCTTCAGTCCCCAATGGCCTATAAATATCTTCACCTAGATTTTTCATGACCATCTCTAAGTCAACATATACAAAAAGAACTAATTTTTACCATCAACCCATTATTTTTCAAGTTTCAATACTGCTATTGAGTGCACCACCATTCTTCTAGTTACCCATGTTTGAAACCTTGACTCTTTTTGAGCTTCCTTTTCATTCCCCAAGTCAATCAGTTACTAAATTCTGAAGATTCAACCCCAACTTTTCACATCCATCCACTTCACCATTCATCCATCTATACCTGCAGTCAAAAGAGTAACCAATTTAATGATTTCCCTGTTTCTGATCTCTTCCACTCTCTAATCCCACCTCCTGTGAAATAATCCTAAAACACACATCTGATCTTGCCATTTCCAAGATTAGTGCCTCTAGATAAAACATAAACTCCTCAACCTAGCATTTAAAGCCTTCCACAATTTACCTCGTACCTACTTTCCCAGACCACCCTCATGCACTCAAAATTTCTGCTAAAGTGGCAATAGTAGCTGTTTCCTAAACTTGACTCACCAATTCCTATTTCTTTACACAGGTTCTCCCCCATGCCTGAAATGTACTCCCTCTTCAGATCCATCTCATAGAATCCCTAGCTTCCTTCCAGACTCAACTCAAGTGCTCCCCATTACATTAGAGGCAGGTAGGTGGGGCAGTGGTTAAGAGTGCTAGGTCTGGAGTCAGGGTGACCTAACTTCAAATCAGGTCTCAAATACTTATTAGCTGTGTAACCCTGTCTGCCTCAGTTTCTTCAACTGTAAAATGGAAATAACACCTGCCTAGCAGGGCTGTTGTGAGGAATAAATGAAGTAATATTTGTAAAGTGCTTACACAGTGCTTCAAATGTAATAGGCCTATGTGAATGCTTATTTCCCTTCTCTTCCCCCTCCTATTATTATTACATGACATCTTTCCAGATTCTCACTCTCTCCCAAAGCTGCTCTTTTCCTTCTGACATTACTTTGTATTTATATATGTACATATGCAGTATCTTCCTTCCCAGGCCCTGAGAAGAATATAAACTTAAAGAAGGCAGAGACTAGGTTTGTCTTTGCATCCCCAGCACTTTGCTTTGCAAGAGTACCTGCCCTAAACGTTTGAACTGATCTATCAAAAGAATACTCTCATTCAAATGTTTTAAAGTCTGAGATATTGTGATTAGAATACTCTTACAGGATGACAAGACTACATATTTAGAGTCAGAAGGGACGACGGCCCAAGCTTCTCATTTTGAAGATGAAGAAGCTGAGGCCTGGAGGGGTGTGTAACTTGCCTGGGACCGCATAGCGAGCACGTGTCTGAAGCCCAACTGAACCAATGGCTTCCTGCCTCTGAGTCCAGCACTCTCTACTCATTGACACCGCGGTGCCTTTCTCCACATTTTCCTAAATTAGGCCTAAGTCTTAGTAAGTTCTAGTCTTTTATCCTTACAATTACCTAAAATAAACTCACATGAAACAGGAAAGAAACTAGAGTCTTTAATCTTACATGGGAAGAAACCTCATTTGTACAAGCTAAATTTTTATATTTGTCCTCCTTACAAAGGTAGGGGGAAAATGAGAAAAACAGAGATTAAGGGTGGGAAGGGAGGGGGAAGCTGGATAGGGCTGATCTTCCAAAACAGAAAAGTAATTAGAATGTCAACACTAGGAACCAGGAGAGTCAGGCATACTTTTATTTACACTGCAATGAAGACTAATGATAACTTAAAAAAAAAAGTCTTAAAAAACTCATATAATAAAACATTTTTGGCTGTTATTTCAACATTTTGAATGTTTCCCCCATCTATAAAAGACTAAAAAGCTATGAAATGACAGTTAATCCACAAGTGGACCTGGAAAAAGAAAGGTAGATGTAAGAATGTGTAGTGTGGCTGACAGCCAATCCCAGGACTCAGGGAAGAAAAATAAAGCAAAATGCTACCCAGGGTTTAAAATTAATAGGAAGCTCTCAGATGCCAACAGGGAGTCAATCAAGTTCACCATAGCCAACAAAATCAGTGAAGATCAACAAAGATTAATAATCTTAAAGAGTAGCTGTCTAAAATAGCCAGTTCATTGTATGAATATAGCCTAAAGCAAAATTATCACAATTAAAGCAGTGTTTGCATTAAATATCCACATCAACAACTTTTGGCTGCCAGCCACATTTATACAAATAGAAAAGCAAAGCTGTGGGGAGTGTTACAAGCTGCTAAACTAGTGACAATTACCAAATAATAGATAGGCTAATAGCGAGCTTCACTCATCTCTTTTACTTGGAAATCTCAGAAACTGCAAGCTAGTAATAACTGAGGAATACAGAAAACCCTTAAGGGCATACACATTCTAACAGTCAATTCCCTTCATCAGCAGGACAGTTTTTACTGAGTCAGTCTGGGAGAGTATTGCTGGCAGTTTCTTTCTCTCTTTTTTTTTTTTTTCTTTTGGTTTTGTTTTGGTTGGGGGGAGTCTGGGAGGAAGGGAATTATTCCTAAATGAGGGGAAAGTTTCATGCTAAACTGATTTCATGTACTTTATCCCTTGGCACACAAGTTTAAATAAATAACAGGATTGGTTCGGAAGGCTGCAAGTTTTTTATCTTCTCACAATTTTGCCTAGTCTCTTCTCTCAGGTTCATCCAAGGATCTCCCAGTCATTTCCCCACCAAGGAAGTGTATACACTACAAAGTGAATTTCTTGTGTTAAAAAATTCCAAGTCGATTAACACAACGATGATATGGAGCTTAGAATAAGTGTTGGGATTACAAAGATAAAGGCAATCTGTGTCCTCAAAAAATTTATAATACAGTAACAACCATACTGATATTACCTTTATTTTCTTTTTCTCCTTTGTCTGCCAAATATCCCACAATGATCAAACACTACTCATTATATTTCCAAAATCTCTCAATCTATTCCTCCCTTAATTCCATCGCAAGAGCTCTAGTATTATACCTTAATACACCTACCTAGAAAGCTGCAATATGATTCTAATCCATCTGCCTAACTTCCCCCCACCTTGTAATGCATTATCAATACAGTCCCACTATGTCTATAGTAACCATGTCAGAACCAAATGGGACAGTTCCTAATTCAAGAAGGAACGTATTTTAACTAGACTTTATAAGGGTTATCTTTTGTTAGACTATGCATCCAGATTTTTGGTACAGAAAATACAACTATACTTCTGCTAATGAGTTCTGCCATGCCATTGTCGGCATGGCATCCTACCTTCCTGAAGCAACTCCCTCTGCCAAAAAGACAGTGAATAAATGAAACCATGACAAAACCATCTCTAAAAGTCCAAAGTAAAATCAATACTTTGATTGAATTAAGTTTACGAACCTTCCTGTCTTCAGAATTGTTCCCGTTCTTTTTCTGTACTTCTCCCTTTTCCCTCCTTACCTCACTTATCTTACTTCTTTCTTGATCAAATTCAGTATAAGTATTTTTCAAATTGTTTTCCATTCAAGTACTTTTTTGCCTTTGTGAAGAATATTTCAATTTAATAAGTATTTAAGTATCTATGTACTGGGCTCTGAGGATACAAAGACAAAATTCAAACAGTACCTACCCTCATGAAGCTTCCAATTTACTGGATAAAACCAACATGTATATAAATACATATATTAAATACAAAGTAATTTCTAGGGAATAAAGGGAAAAGGGATCCGGTAGGAAGTGGCATCTACTTTGAAGGAAACTAGTAATTTTATGAGGTGAAAACAAGGCATAGGGGAGAAAGACATAGAGGCAGAAAATGGAACAGCATATATGTGTTCTGATACAACCCTACAAATAAAAGAACTCATGAATTTTTTATTGTATCAATAATACTCATGTATAAAAAAACTTATTGCCAACAAATATTAGGACAATTCATATACTATAGCTCACTAAAACAAAAACAGATTCAGAGTCACAACACCCAAGTTTCATCTAGGCCCAGATCCACCATTTACTTACCAGCTATATAACTATTGTCATTGAATCTCCCATATTCTGTTTGCTCATTTGTAAAATGGGAACACCAATACATGTACTAACTCACAAAGTTATTGTAAAAAAAAGTACTTCGTAAACTTATACAAATGTGAGTGATTAGGATTATTAATGAAACATTACTCAAATAGTATTGCTTTTAAACAATGTTAATTCACAAGAATTAATACACAATGACCAAAGGCCACTGTAATATTATTCGGGATAATACCAGCAACTGTCTTCCTTCTCTTTCCTATCCTAAAATACAATAACAATTTAGGAAATGTTAAATAGGCATTTGTACAGAATATTCCTGTGAGGGAAGAACTAGATCAATTAATTTTGCCACCAAGCCCCATTAAGGACAGAGGATGCACTGTGATCACAAACTGAACAAGACAACTCATTTTACTATGTTGGAATGTCGAGTGCGTTGCAAGAAATAATTTTCAATCCTCATTAGTAAATGAAAAGAAGGTATAGAGCACATAACAATACCCCAACCTCTTCTTCCTCCAATATACAGTACTTTTCTATTTTGTTTTTGTGGATAGCTTGGGTTGATTTCATTACTGGAATGATAAAATTGTGACCATGGATAGGCCACAAACTCTGCGGGCCTCAAGTTACCACCTATAAAAAAAGGTGTTGAAAAATACTATGGTCTCATTGAGCTCTAAATATATGATTCCCTGTTAACCCCTTCCTTCAGGATCTTCCTTACTATCAATCATACTCTCTCTACTTGATTCCCCTCTACTTACAAACATGCTTAGATCTCTTCCACCCTTTTCTTTCCCTATTTCTCCCTCATCCTGGGGGAAAAAAAAAACCCTAATGTTTTCCTTTGATCATGGTACTGAGATTCTGCCCAATCTTTCTTTCCTTTCAAATCAAACTTTCAAAACTAAATTTCTACATTTTAGCACTTACTCATGGATCACTCCCCACCTTGTACTCTGATGTGTACCCCAGGACTCTACATCAATGGTCTACTTTTAAAACCCAATGTTTTTCTTTTATGCCTTACTTCCCATAATCCTTCTACTAACACTGTGTGGGATTAAACTACTCTCTCCTTTCCCTGAAACTTTTGCACTTTGCATTTGCCTAAGTCTCTCCACTTTCCTTTAACTGTTCCCTGACTCCCTTTTCTCCTCCCACTTCAAAGGCTTTCTCAAGAGGGAATTTAGTCACTTTCTCAACTATCCCTATATTAGGGCTTCTTAACCATTTTTTTGTTATAGATTCCTTCCTGGTGAAACCTATAGACCCCTTAGCAGAATAATGTTTTTAAATGTACAAAATAAAATATATAGAATTACCAAAGAAATTGATTATATTACAAATACAGTTATCAAAATATTTTAAGTTCATGGACTCCAAGGTTAAGAACTCCTGCTCTACACTATCTACCTTGGTAATCTCATCCATTCCCAAGGCTTCAATTATCGCATCTATGGGGATGACCCAAAAATCTCTCCCTAACTAAAGGTACCATCTGAACTGATTCAAAGCATCATTTCTAACTGCCTACTCATCATCCCCACACTCACCCCAGATCGGATCATCAAACAATCCATCAAGAAATAATCCCATGTTCTTTCCCCCACCTCTACCTAATTCCCTTGCTTTTGCTGATGGCACTACCATCCTTTAAGGCTTAATACAGCAGTCACTTTTGACTTCTTTTTCTTTCTCACCCCACACGTCCCAATCAGGTCCCTAAGTGCTATCCATTTTTATTTCAAGGATATTCTCTCATGTTCCTTTCCAGTTAATAGTCACTAACCTAGTTAAAGCCCTCATTAACCTCTAACCTCAATTGCTGCAAGGGGGTAGGAGGGGGTGTCAAACCAGTCTCACCACCTCTGTGCATATCCTACATACAGCAGTCAAAATAACCTTCCTAATTACATCTCATGCTGTATTCTACTTTTTATTTTTTTTTGTATTCTATTTTTTAAAGAAAACTTCATTCACTACACTGTAGCTAAAATCTGAATTCATAAGCCTGTCATTCAAAGACTTCTTCAAATAGACAGCAACACATACAGACTCTAAGAAAGCTTTCACTGACATAAAAGTTCATAAACTAGTAGGAGAGTATTCAAATAACTACACTGCCCAATGATATATATGTGTACCTGAGCAATGCTTACTACACAGGAGGATAAGAGGGAGGGTTGTTACTAAAAGCACATGGAGACAGTGGGTTTTTTGTTTTGTTTACATAACAAATACATACAGTCAAAGCAAATTTCCATTGTTTCACAAAGTTTATGTCTTAATCTGCACTCTGAGTATATCACCTTTCTATCAAGAGGTAGTTAACATGTTTCATCATGCATCCTCTGGACAATCATTTTGTCAGATTTCTTAAGTCTTCCAAAGTCGTTTGTCTTTACAATATTGTTGTTATTTTATAACTTGTCCTCCTGGTTCTGCTTACTTCACTCTGCCCCAGTTCAAACAGGTCTTCTCAAGTTTCTCTGAAACTATCCCTATCATTTCTTACAGTAGAATAATATCTATTCTATCACATTTCATCACTTTCACAGGCTGAATTTGAGCTAAGCCTTAAATGGAGAGATTTCAACATGCAGATAAGGGAAAGGCATCTAGGAAAAGGGGAACTGCATGAACCAAGGTTGCAAGGAATTAAAGTACCACACAAATAGAAGAGACAGTTATTAATCCATTATGGCTAAAAGCTAGAGGACCTATAAGGAAGCATTATGAGATACAGTTGGAAGAGTAGGGCAATGCCAATATATGAAGGGCTCTCAATACAAAGCTAGGTCATTTGAACCATATTCAATAAACAACAGGGAGCTGTTAAAAGAGTTTAGACCACTCAAGTGACATGACTATCAGTTGAAGGGAAAGAACGAAAACAATTAGAGTAGTTAGCAAGCTACTGAAATAGTAAGTGATACTGAGTAGTGGTAGTAAGTAGAGAAGAGGGGCTAAATAGAAGAGAAATTTCAGGAGAACAACCAAGAAAACTTGATAACTGATCATTAATAAGAGGCAAAGGACAGGGTACTGTCAAAGGTAACACCAAGTCTTTAAACATGAGTGACTAGATGAACTGCAATGCTACTGATAAAAGAAAGGCAGATAGGGGATAAGGACAAGAAAAGTTTGGCTTGGGACATGCTGAATTTAGAGATGATGGAGATGGTCTAATGCCACTTTGAGATGTGAGTCTGGAGCTGGGAGAAGTCTCATGATGCAGTAGAATGAACACTAGATTGAGTAAGGTCTTGTGAATCTTGTGCATGGTAACAAGTAATCCTAAGCCAGTCAATTTCGTCCTCAAGATCTCAGCTTTCTCATTTGTAAAATGTGGAAGTTAGTTAAATAATTTTTCAGACTTCTTTAGTTCTTAACCCTACAAGGTAGCCCAGGAGTTACAGTTTTGAGAGTTCTTTGAATAGAATTGAAGAGCTCAAACAAGTTCTATCTACAGTGTATTTTAAGTACTAGCATGACTGACTAAGCATGAGAGAAAATTTTGTTGAATGGCATAATAAAGTTGTGAAGAGCTCAGCTACAACTCCACTCTTCTTTTCCTTTCTCAGGCTGAAATAAAAACATCAGACAACCAAATATTTTCAGAGAGATTGTACGGGCAGGGATCAGGAAAAGCAATGGATTAGTTTTCACAAAAGGGGCATGGTGGAAACTGTTATAAATAAATCAGAAAAGCCTGGGCCATCTGCCAGAATATATAAATCACTATACTATACAACTCACTTTTAATTATAAAAATATTTTAAGTGAGAGGGAAGGGAGGAGAAAAAGAGGGGAAGATTAAAATGGAGGAAAAGAAATAAAAAGAAGTCAAAAGAAGGAGAGTTGGGAAAAGAGAACTTTTGCTAAGTTATTGCTTCTGAATTACCTGAGATGGAAGTTATTCACTGTCATTTGGTCTTTTGACATAGATTGCTCCAAAGTAGAAACACTGATAGAATGCTAGACTGGAAGTCAAGAAGATCTGGGTTCAAGTAATAATTCTGATAATTTATGAGCTGAGTGACTACAGGTAAAACACCTACAACTCCCTAAGCCTAAGTCCTCTTAATATAATATAGTAATAATATTTGTAGTGTCTCACTTACGGAGACAGTGTAGAGGAGAGGATAGAGTAAGGAAAACCTTAGCTCAAGTCTCTATTTGACTGGCTAAAAAGGCACTTAACCTCTAAGTGTCTCTGAGACTAAAAGTTGTAGGGCAGGTAATGATTTGTATTGACAGAAGAAATTTCCTCATTTATTAAACAAGTCTCTCCCCACTTCAATACACCCTCCAAAACAGCTTCCAAAGTGCTTTTCCTAAAGCTTAGGTCAGACCCCATGCCCCCTTCCCCACCTCAATAAAATCTAGTGGTTCCCTACAGTCTACCAAACTAATTATCAAGTCTTTGTTTTACATGTAAATCTCTTCACAATTTGGTCCCTTTTTACCTTGCCAGTTTTCTTATATTGACCTATTTGCTGTTCCTCACATATTATATTCCATTATCCATCTTCAGTGCCAGGTAGTCTTCCCCATTCCCTGGGGAATAGGCTCTCTCTGCAGCTCTAACTCTTAGAATCCCTAGTCTTCCTTCAAGACAACTCAAATGCTATTTTGTGCAGGACACTTCCAGTTCCCCTCAGCTGCAAAAGTTAATTTCCATCTATTCTGCATGAATCTTCTATGTGCCTTTTTAGTAATAAATATGTCTCCCTTATTAGAATGTAAGCTTCTTGAAAATAACCTGGAACATGGTTAAGTGCTTAATAAATTATCATTCATTTCATCTAATCATTACACAGTTTTTGTGAAGCTCAAATGAGAATCTATGTTAGATACTTGGCAAACTTTAGAGTGATATATAAATATAGCTATTATTATTAGGCTTCCATTTCTGTTTTGGAAAAATGTCCCAAAGAGAAAACATTCATGAAAATATATCCTGTTAACAAAGTTTATCTTACTATCCTAAACAAAACAAAGAGAGAATAAGTTAGAGAAGCAGCTAGATCAAAGACGACTCATGGTTATGTAAGTCTTTCATATATCTGAGGGAAATCTACTCCAACGTTCCTAAGATAAAAACTATAATACAGAACCCCCTAAAAACTATCCTCTCTCGAAGTGTAGTTTACAGTTTCACCACACGGTGGAGCTAAAACTCTATTTTTCTTCTGAGATCATGATTTTTTAAAAAAATTCTCACTTAATCCTTATGGGCCTACATTATGCCAAACAAATAAAAAGTAAGAGCAGAAAAATGTTAATTCTGTTGGAATGAAGAAATCAATAAATCAGTAATGATATCTTTCTGCTGTAGCATGTGTTTGGGGCTAGGTAAAGGATAAAAAAAGAAATGCAGAAAGTATACAATAAAAGAAGATGCACCAAGACAGAGGACAATTTTGTAATGCGATGAATGAAAAGCTGCAGGGGAAGCAGAAAAGAACATTTTGAGAAATAGTCACTCCGTTCTTCAGAAAGAGACAGAGACAGAAAAGGAGAGAAAGAGGGAAAGGAAATGAAAAGACGGGAAGAGAGAGTCGGGGAGAGATAGGGAAGGGAAGGGAATGAAGTAAGAGCTAACATCCAATTATCATTTCCTAATTTGCTTTTCAATTCATTCACTCAATAAAAACCTTCCTACTTCAAGTACTTACTGAATTTCACAACAACAAAACACAGTAAACTTTGTTCTATTTCATCTGAATTCAACAAACACTGAGTCCCTCTGAAATGCAATAAAAATGGCACACCCTTAACTTCAAGGGGTTTCCATTCCACTAGGGCACAGGGGCAAGGAGAATCAATAAGTATAATAAAAAGATAAAGTGAGACCGAGCAAGAAGAACTTCAGATCAAGGGTTCTGGGAAAATTTGAGGAAGGAAAGGATCACTTTCAACTGGGAATCAGGACAGGCACTCACTATGTATTGCTTCTCCCTAAAAATCTAAGATCCAGGCAAATTGGCCTTCTCAATATTTCTCACACTCAACATCCCATACCTTTGCACTGGTCAACTCCTCATACCTAGAATGGACTCTCTCCTCCTCACTCTCTCCACCTCAGAGAATCTCTAGCTTCCTTCAATGAATGAATAAATAAACATTAAGTGCTTAGCATGTGCCAAACACTAGGAATGCAAACAGAAAAAAGAAGATAGTCCATGGTGTGAAGGAGCTCAGGCTCTAACTGGTGGAAACAACACAATGCAAAAAAGAAAATTCAACTGCAGAAAGTTCATCTTCAGGATGGATGGCAAAACACGAAGTACTAAGGGTAGAACTGAGAGGTGGATGGCAAAACCCAAGGGTCCTTGGGTAAGTGAGTTGTCCTGTATTGGCTCTGGGGCAACAAGGGGAAGGGAAAGTGGAGAAAGATTGGGGGTGGGGGGTAGTGGGCCTCCCCTCAAGAAGGAAAGGGAAGGATAGAAAGGTGTTCCCAGCCATGGGAATGCTTCTGGGACAGCTGGAGGAAAGGGGGAAGAAGAAACTGACAAGGGGGGAAGGGCAAGCCAAATTTAGTTCAAGCACTATCTTAGCTTCGAAGTCTTTCCTTGTTCCAATCGCTAGTATTCTCCCTTCCTTTACTAGACTGTTTTTATTCTGTAGGTATTTATATATGTGCATATTTTTCTCCCCCAATAAAATGTAAGCTTCTATGACAGCAGAGATTGTTTCAGGTTTTTTTTGGTCTGGCATCTAGCATCCAGACAGGACCTAGCACAGTGCCTGACACACAGTAGGGACGTGAGAAATGCTTGTTGAATGACTGATTGAAATTTCAGCTTTAAGTAAGGTGGGCAATCTGATGCACTAGAAAGTACTATGTTCAGAGTCAAAAGATTTGCTGTGTGACTTTGGGCATTTCATGTAACCTTTCTTCTTAATCTATAAAATAAGGTAGTTATTTGATACTGATTTAAAAAAGATAAGTAGATCAATGAAACAGACAAGATATGCAAGACTCAGAAATAATCAAAAACAGAAGTCGTCCATTGTTCAATAAACTAGAAGAACACAAACTATTCCCTTTACAATAAGAACTTCAGGGAAACTGAAAAGTAGCTTGGAAGAAATCATCTTTAGACCAACATCATATACTGAATACCAAAATAAGTTCCTAATGGAAAAACCAGAGGTACCTTTCAGATCTAACAATTCAGATAAATATATAATAAACAAGGATGGAAGAGATCACAAAAATATACAATTGTAATTACATAAAATTGGAAAATTTTCACATAAACAAAACGAATATAATTAGAGAAGCTGTCATTTGGGGAGTTTAAAAAAAACAAACTCAAAACCTCTGCATCAAATTAAGACCTGATATCTAAGAAATATAGACTGAAAAATAAAAATGACCAAGAACCACATCCCAATAAATAAATGACCAAGCAGAAGCTTTCAAAAGAAATACAAAAACTGTCAAAATATTTCCAATCATTAATTTTAAAAATGTAAATAAAAATAGCTCAAGTTTTTGTTTCACACCCAGGAAATTGCCAAAAATGGCATAAGACGCAAAAGTGGGGAAGGGGGGAAGACAGGGGAAATGGACAGGATGGAAGGGAAAACACACAGCAGGAATCTTCTAGTTGATCAGGATAATACAAAGGTCAACTAAAGTCATCCACCTAATTATCAGTTTCAGCTTTACTGTTTGAGCAAAATGAATAAGACTGACTGTGACGCAGAGGCTCTCAGGATCTTAGGTCTCTATCTACCTCTGTACCTAGAAGGAACCTCAGAAACCAGTGAATCCAACTCTGTCCTTTCACAGATGACAAAACCAAGGACTAAGGAAGTGAAATGTACAATTCTAAAATTTTAATTCTAAAATCACACTCAGCACACAGAGATACCTAACATAGAGAAACTGAGACCAACTGAGAAAGCAGCAGATCCTAATCTCCCAGGCAAACACTTACTGAGTGAAACACCACAGAAAATAAATTGCAGGTTTTCTCACTTTTTTTTTTTTTTTGCCAACCAGATACCTGAATTCATGTAACTTACACCTGGATGAAATTCAATTATGGATTAAGGCAATGGGAAATCACTGACGGCTTCCAAAAAGGGAAATTTAAAGTATGAGAATTGTATGTTAGGAAGATTATTGAAGAGGAAGAGCCTAGAGGTAGACAGACAACTTCCACTGGAAAAGACCTTGTAGAGGTTAAGGGAATACTTGCATTTATATTATATTTATAAAGCACTTTTCCTCTTAACTCTGTGAAGCACAGTACAAGTATTACTGTCCCCATATCACAAATGAGAAAACTGAGGCCCAAAGAGTTTAAGTGACTTACACAATGTCAAACAACTAACAAGTGTCAAAAGACAGAATATGAACTCTGGTCGTCTGACTTGAATTCCAGAAGGTGAAATTAATGGACAGGTCTTGGCCAACTGACTTGATACGAAAGGTTAAGAAGGGTAACAGGATTATTCAAAGAAACCGACCTTTGACCCAGAGATTCTACTACTCACCATCGATGCCCTAAGAAGGTCAATGACAAAAAGAAATGTCCTATATACACAAAACATTTACAAGTGCACTTTTTGTAGAACAGAGTAACTTTAAACAACGTAGATAACTACCAACAACTACTACTTTGCTGAGAGAAACATTGAATCTGACTAAATTCAGAGAAGTATGGAAGGATTACATGAAATATAATTACCAAGTGAAATAAGCAGCATCAGGAAAACAAAATGACTATAACACCACAAATGGAAAAACAAAGCAATCAAGTGAAAGCTATGAAAATATAATCAATGACCAAGCTTGGCCTCAAAGAAGACACATAAGAAAGTATCTCTACCCCTTTCTTTGCATAAGTATGGAACACTGCATGTAATGTCAGACTTTATTTTTTGATACATTAGTGAATTTAGTTTTGTCTTTTTAAAAATTCTTTATTAGAAGAAATGGCTTTGTGGAATGGGAAGGAGATGCAGTAAGAGGTTGGTAATTTAAAAAAAAGGATTATCAATTTTTAAAAGCTAAAAAGTCTGCCTTAAAGCTGGGTGACTGGCCCACCTCTGTAACTAAAGAGAATAAAAATATATGTACCTTTTATTTCCCTAGAATACAAACAATTAAAGAAGATGGCTTTAGATAAAAATTTAAAGAAGGCAGAGACTCTTCTTTCGTCACCTTCCCCGTAAAAATAAATTGTTCAGGAAAGTTTTTCAAAAGGGTGGAAGAGAGTTGGGAAAAGAAAAATTATATAGCTAGTAAAGTGTGAAACTAGAATCTAAGGTCATCTTTAGAAAGGTCCAAACTCCAGTGCTGTATTCAAATCCAATACTGTTGAAATGGCAGAAAAATATTCTTTTTCTTTTCTGAGGCCTATTTCATTCAGAGAGTATTCCCCCAGAGGACAAAAGGAAAAAAAAAAAAAGGGAAAGTACCTTTATCAAACAGTCCACTATGTCTAGCAGTAAAGCTAGTACTAATTCCCCAACTTTGGAAAACTGGGTACTAATCTCAGATTGGGAATACAAATAATACCACGAAGCAAAAAGAATATCTGACTTTGCTTAAGAAAACCAGGATTGAGTCCCAGCTCCAACATGTACAAGCTGAAAAACTAGAAAAATTGTTCCTGATCTGTAAAGTGATGATCACTAAGCTCCACCCCTGACATTAAATCCTTGGACTGACATGTAACCGTGTTCTTGGGGAACAGGAGGTTGGGGGGTGTAGGTGTGTCAATAAAACTAGATAGAAAGAAAACTACACTGAAAAGCAGAGACTCCTTTACTTCAAGAGACTTTCCAGTAAAGATTCAACAAGGAACAAGAGTCTTTAGAATCAATAATAAATATTTATTATTACAAATTTATTATTAAGTCCCTACTATGTGCTGGGCACTGTGCTAAATGCTGGAATACAGTTAATATTAATTAGGGGTCTTGTGTGCCAGGCACCATACTAAGAACTGGAGATACAAAGTACAAAGAATGAGACAATCCCTACTAACAAGGAGCTGTACATTCTAAGGGGTGAGACAAGGTGTACAACTGGGAGAGAGAGCACTAGTTTTAATGCAGGTGTTAAATGAGCAGCATCTTAAAGAAGGAAGGGCCTCTATAAGGCTGAAGTAAAGAAAGTAAGCACTGCAGATTTTGAGAATGGAGATAAGAGTGCTGTGTGTGAGGAACATACAGAAGAACAGCACAGCTGTGTTGCATAGTACAAAGGAAATGAAGCCCAATGAGGCTGGAAAGAGAGGGGAAGGCCATGTTGCACTGGGAACAAGGGAAAAGGGAAAAACTAGAGCAGGGGTGGGGAACTTGTGGTCTCAAGGCCACATGTGGCTCTCTAGGTCCTCAAGTGTGGCCCTTTGACTGAATCCAAACTTCACAGAAGAAATCCCCTTAACAAAAGGAACTGTGAAGTTTTAATTCAGTCAAAGGGCCGCACTTGAAGACTTTGCAGGCCACAGTCTACCCACCCCTGAACTACAGCTTACTGAGCATGTAGGTTGAGCTGCTGTGATGAGATACTTGAAGGAAGAAAACTAATTAGGTGGCTGTTGGAATAATCTAAGTGAAAGACTGATAAGAACCTTAACCAATGTGGCAGCTTTATGAATAAAAAGAAAAGGTCTAATATGAGAGATGTAGTGAATATAGAAATGGTGATAGTTGTAATCCAGTCAAATGACTGGGTATGTGGAGTAAGAAGCAGTGAGGAATTAAGAATGACACCAAGGCCATCAACCTGGAAGGATGATGGTACCTTTAACAGAAAGAGGGAAGTTGGGAAACCGGGAGGGTGTAGGGTGGTGAGCTTGTTTGAGCTTGTTTTTTTTTTAAATTAACAAATTTATTTAAATATAATTGGTTTCATTGTATTCCTATTTTATCTTATGCATTTAAAAACACTATTCTCCAATTATTCAAATCTGATTTTATTCGTATAAATTTTTTTGTAATTTTGTTTATGTAAGTCCTAGGTTTGTTTTGGCACATATACTCCCAGGTATTTTGTACTGTCTAGAGTTATTTTAAATGGAGTATCTCCTACTATCTTTTCTTGTAGGGTTTTATTTGTGATACACAGGAATACTGATGATTTATGTGGATTTACTTTCTACCCTGCTATTTTGCTAAAATTAATAATTGTTTCAACTAACTTTTTAGTTAAATCTTTGGGATTTTCCAAGTATATCATCACATCACCTGCAAAAAGAGATAAGTTTTATTACCTCATTCCCCATTCTGATTCCTCCTATTTCTTTTTCTTCTCTTATTGTTATTACTAAGATTTCCAATACAGTATTGAATACTATTGGTGACATCCTTGTTTCACACCTGATCTCACTGGGAAGGCTTCTAGCTTATCCCCATTACAAATAATGTTCACTGATGACTTTAGATAACTGCTTTTTCTCAATTTAAAGAAAAATCCATTTATATCTATACTTTTCAAGTGTTTTTAATAGAAATGAGTGTCTTACTTTATCAAAAGCTTTTTCTCCATCTATTGATAGAATCATGATTTTTTTTAAAATTTATTATTGATATAATAAATTACGTGAATAGCTTTCCTTATGTTTAACCATCCCTGCATTCCTGGTATAAATCCCAGTTTGTCATGATTTATGATCCTTGTAATATATTGTTTGTAATCTTTTAGCTAGTTATTTTATTTAGGATTTTTGCATACATATTTATGGTCTATAATTTTCTTTCTGTTTTTACTATTCCTGATTTAGGTGTCAGTATCATATCGGTTTCATAAAAGGAGTTTCATAGCATCCCTTCTTTGCCTATTATTCCAAATAATTTATTTAATATTGGAATTAGTGATCTTTAAACGTTTGATAGAATTCACTTCTAAATCTGTCTGGTCCTGGTGTTTTATTTTCTTAGAAAGCTTATTATTATTGTTATACTAATTGTTCATAGGTAGATAGGGCCAATATAATAAAAATAACAATTTCCCCTAAATTAATCAATGCCATCCCAATGAAATTACCAAAAAAAATTATTTTACTGAACTACAACTAGAAAACTGAACTAGAAAAAGATAATAAAATTCATTTGGAAGAACACAAAAGTCAAGAATATTAAAGAAACCAATGGGAAAAATATAAAGGAAGGAGGTTTAGCAGTACCAGATCTTAAACTATATTATAAGGCAGCAATTATCAAAACTATCTATTATTGGCTAAGAAACAGGAAGGAGGTCAATGGAACAGAGTAGACATACAATTTACAGCAGCAAATAAATATAGTAAATTTGTATTTGACAAGTATAAAGACTTAGAAATTTGGGATAAAAATTCATTATTTGGTAAGAATTGTTGGGAAAACTTGAAAGCAATATGGCAAAAATTGGGCATAGACCAATATCTTTTGGTTTATTTTACCAAGGCCAAAATGGATACATGACCTAGATATAGATAGAAAGAGATATTACAAGAACATCTGAAGAACATATTACTTATCAGACTTATGGACAGGTTAACAATTTATAAATAAACAAGAGACAGCACTGTAAGGTACAAAATGGATAATTTTGATTAAATTAACAATAACATTAATAATAAATACTAAAAATAATATTAAATAATAATATTAAATAAAATTATTTTAAATAAATAATAAACAATAATAATAAATAAAACAAATGCAGCCAACATCAGAAGAAAAATGGAAAATCTGAGGGGAAAATTTTATAGATAGTTTCTCAGATAAAAGTCTTGTATCTAAAGAACTCTGTCAAATCTATAAGAACAAGTTATTCCCCAACTGACAAACAGTAAAAGGATAGGAGCAGGCAGTTTTCCAATGAAGAAATCAAAACAACTTACAGTCATGTAAAAATGCTCTAAATCACTGATTAGAGAAATGCAAATCAAAACAACCTTGAGATATCATTTTACATCTATCAGATTGGCTAAAATGATAGAAGAAAGCGACAAATGGAGTGGACATAGAAAAATTGGGACACTAATTCATTACTGGTGGAATTGTGAAGTGATCCTACCATTTTGGAGAGCAATCTGGAACTATGCTCAGAGTTATTAAACTACCTATACCCTTTGACCCAGCAATACTCGGTCCATTTTCAAAGATGATTAACAAAAAAGGAAAAGAACCTATATGTTCTAAAATGTTTACAACAGCTCTCTTTGAAATGGCAAAGAACTGGAAATTGCAGGGATGCCCATCAAGTGGGGAATGGCTGAACAAGTTGTGGTATATGATTGTGATAGAATACTACTGTGCTATAAGAAAATTAGCAGAACCAAGGGAACGTTGTATATGGTAACAACAATACTGTTTTAAGAACAACTTTGCACAACTAAATCATTTTGACTATTATAAATACCCAAATTAACTATAGAGGACATATGAAGGAAGACGTTCTCTGCATGCAGAGAAAGAGCCGATAAATAAAAATATGCACAGAATTATTGAACATTTTTGTGTCTAATGGTAGCTGTGGGCCGGGGGGAATATAAAAATAAAAATACAAAACACTATTCTGAGTAGTCTATAGGCTTCAACAAGCTTACCAAAGGAGTCCATGACACCAAAAAGACTGAGAATTCCTGATTGAGGAAGAAAAATAAGTTCAGTTTGGGATATACCGAGCTTAAGGTTTGAAATGTCCATAGGCAACTGATATAAGAAAGAGATCTGGGAGTCGTATACATAAAGATGACAGTTAAGGGAACTGATGAGGTTACTAGAACAGAGCATAGTGGAAGAAAAGGAGACAGCCTGAGACTGAGCTTTGAAGAACACCTAGAGTGTGTAGTAGATCATGGACCAGCAAAGACTGACTGAGCAGCAGTTTTACTCTTAGGTAAACCGAGAGAAAAGATGGTCAATAGTGTCAAAGTGTAGGAAATACATAGGTAAAGAAAAATGATAAATCTATCAGTTTTGGGCAATTAAAAAATCATCAGTAACTACAAAGTGTGATTTCAGGTTTAAAGTGACAGGTTGGAAGCCAGTTTACAAAGGGTTAAGGACTCAATGAGAGGAAAAAGAAGGGGGAGACAGCAAATACAAAAATACATCAAGGAGTCTGGCTAATAAAAGAAGAGATAGTAAAGGGTTTTTAAGTATAGAGAAACCTGGGCATATTTAAAGGGAGTAGGGAAGCAACCTTAGATAGGAAGAGGTTAAACAAACCAAGTGACTAAAGGACTCCCCTCCAAATTACTTTGTGCTTTGCTCAAGCTACTATGGCTTGGGTATTGCTGACATTAAAAATAACTAAAAAAACATTTTCTATTTAATTTCAGAAGAGACCAAAAGAATATATGTACACATTTATACGTGTATATGTGAATTTACATATGAGAAGACAAAATATAGCAAAGATCATGAGTTTAAGAGTGGTAAGGGATTAATTCACTATCAACATATTTGAGTTTTAAGGGTATACAGTAGAAATAATTTCCTGTTATATCTGAAAAACTTTTAAGTAAACAAAATCAATATAGCTAGGATTACTGGAGAGGGTGTCAAATTAAAAAAAAAAAATCTTTGCATCAACTATCTCTGACAAGCATCTAATGTGGGGCTGGGAAGGGGTAGAGATATGTATGTGGATGTGGCCATGTGGATGAAACCAGACCAGGAAACACCATCCAATGAGTAAGTAGTGAAAGGATATAAACATTTTAAATAGTTCCCAAAAGAATTACTATTAACAACCACATGAAAGATTACTCCAAATTACCAACAATAAAAGAAATGCAAATCCAGGCAACTCGGAAATTTCTCCTCAAAGTCATTAAATTGGCAAAGCTGAGAAAATGATGGAGACATAGAAACAAAAAGCACTCTTAAACACTTGGTGAAACTATGAATCAGTTGGGTAATTCTTAAAAGTAGTCCATATCCTCTGTGTTCCAGAAATCCCACTGGAATTTCTACCCTACAAGGTAAAAGACAGAAAGAACAATATCATATACACCAAAATAGTCACATAGAAGCTTCCTGGGGGTAGCAAAATAGCTAGAAACAAAATAGATACACACTAATTGGGGAATAGCTAAAACAAACCATGGTACATAAATATAATGAACTGTTACTATTGCAGAATAACAATTCATATGACAAATAGAGAAACACAGAAAATCATCTGATCTGATAAGAGAATGAAATAAGAAAAAAACAGGAAAACAATACACACAATGACTACAATGAAGTAAAATGGGGGAAATAAAACTGAATAATAGGATGTGATCAACGAGATGGCAGACTAGAAATTTTCTCCAATCCCCATGACCTCTCAAAACTCTCCAAAACACAAATTATGCATGAAAAAAAAGCAATGTCATTTGTTTCCTTGATATGAACCCCCAACCGTCCCCCAAAACCCAGGAACTGATGCTCCTTTACCCTGAGCTAAGTCCCACTTCAAAGGAATCTTCCCGTCCCCCCTACTCCCCGACCCAGCATACAATCAGTAACAGAGCTCGCTAGCAGACCCAAGGCCACAACACAGGCTTACACCCAAATCCACCTCTGCACCCTATTTCCCCTCTATTCTCCTAGTGCCATAAAAACCTTATATCCAGGTTGTGAAAGTTTGCATGGGCCTCAGCCCTGAGCTTGATCACAGCCCGTTCAGGAGCAAAAGCCTGTCAGGCCTGCAACCTGGAAGCACCAGTGTTAGAGAAGGCAGGTTTTGAACTACAGTGCTAAATCAAAGAACTGAGCAATAGAAGGACAGGTCAGAAGGACAATACACCATTGTATGTGGGGAGCTGTGCTGTACCCCACCAAAACCTTTAGAAAAGAGCACAGCACACAGCTGGGGTTAATCCTGACCACCCAAAAGTTGGTTGGGATATAGACCTAGGATGGTGAGCTGTGAGATTCCCATTGTGGGAGGCAACTGAGACACTTTGAAATCCAGCCCCCAAGAAAACCACATAGGAGAGTCGGGAAACGAATGATATGGAAAATATGAGAGGGAGGGAGAAAAAGATTTCAGGAAGAAAACTCAAAGACCTTGAACATAAACAGATAAATCAATAAGAAAAACAGTAACAAGGAAGGAAATATGGCCTCCAGATCTAGTAATGAGTTCAGACATCTGTGAAAAATACTGAAGGGAAAAAACAAAAAGAAAATGATCTGATACCTGATGAGACAGAGGACCCCATGAAATGTGAGGAAAATACGGAATCACAGCAGGTTAGTCTTGAGTGGTTTAAACAAGAAATGAGCATAAAATATGTCCTGCACAACAAAAGCAATGGGCAGAATAAAAAAAGATTATAATGGCAAACCTCACCAAAGAAACAAAAGAGAGAACAGTAGATTCTGGGAATGTAAAAACACAGACCTGAAGAACAACCTAAAATAAGAAAAGCAAAAAGGAAGTATGTTCACCAAATAAGCAAAACATAAAGTCAAAAGACAAGATGCACAGCAACAACCTAAAGATTATAGGTCTCCCAGAACACAACGGGGGAAGGGCGGGGTCAAACCAAGGGCTAGCAATGAGGGGAAGGTGAACTCTATATTCTCAAAAAAAAAAAAAAAAAAAAGAATGGGGCAGCTAGTTGGTGCAGTGGCTAGAGCACCAACCCTGGAATCAGGAGGACCTGAGTTCAAATCCAGCCTCAGATACATAACACTCACTAGCTGTGTGACTCTGGGCAAGTCACTTAACCCCGGGCAAGTCACTTAACCCCAATTGCCTCAAATTTAAAAAAAAAAGAAAGAAAAGAGCCTACCAGGGAGTGAAGTAAGGATTAAAAAGAGGGGAAGACACTTGTTTTTTATAAGTTTATTTCAATATAATTGGTTTCCTTTGTGTTCTTACATACTGTATTTTATGCATTTAAAAACATCCGGAGAAGGGGTCCAACGAGTTTCATCAGTCTGCCAAAGGGGTCTGATCCCCCCAAAAAGGTTATGAATCCCTAATATATCCCTAATATATACTGTCACATATGTTGGATGTGTTCATTAATTTACTAAACTGCTTACTTCCTACCACTCCCCCAAGACCCCTTTTCTTTTATATTCTTTGTCACAGATGCTGTTTGGGAGTATGAGGTGGGAACATATACGCACACAAATACACACACACACACACACACACAGGTGATGTAAAAACAAACGATATCAACAAAAATTAAAAGTATAAAGTAGGTAAAATATTTTATTTTACAGTTGTACCTCATTTTATATAGTTGATGTGATAATGAACCATTTATGTAAACAGTTTTTGTAAGCCAAATGTCAGATAAGAACTTGACATTTAAAGGGACACTATCAAATCCTTATAAAAAGTTAAGAAATCCTTTAGTAAAACAAATAAGAACAGCCTATTTTATCTTATATAAATGTGAACTTTCATATTGGGCTTATTTAATGCAAAGCACAAGTACACCTACATTTTGGGGCAACTATCACAAAACAATGAGCTTTGGGTATAAAGTAGATTGCAAGGATTGGGGAAACCAGGTCACCCTTGCAAGCAGGTAACCAGACTTCATTCAGGATCCCAGTTACAGCTAAGTAGCAAGGACAGGGTACAAGCAGTAGTTTGGAAATAGAACTGGTGGAGGGATTGGCAAGGAACATGTGAGTGTAGAATCAGGAAACTGAGTGGGTATGGGGAAATACAGGATAATAATTATCATATTATTTACACACACACTAAACCAAGCTTTCTTCACAACAATCCTTTCCTCTACTCTGAAAGATCAGTTTGGAGGCTGTGGGGAGGAAGGATTAGTTACAGTAGGGAAAGATTTGAGGCAGGGAGACAAGTTATGAAGACTACTGCAATATAGAGCTGGTTTCCTCAATCCTTGCAACCTATCTTATAAGGTATAAAGCTACCTAGCATACATGGCCTTACCTAACACAAAAATGAATCCCTCCCTCTCCCTCTTATTAAATTACCTTTCTTACCACTAGCTGTTATTAAAGATATACATTTTAAATTCAACATCATTAAGTACCTATTATGCATAAGAAGTATTAAAAACCATCCCCCCTCTTTACACCCAGCTTCCCTCATGAAGCATCTAAGCTTACAACTATTAATTAGTAAAACAAGCACTAAAAGCTAAGACCTGGGGCAGCTAGGTGGCGCAGCAGATACAGCACCGGTCCTGGAGTCAGGAGGACCTGTAATCCAACCTGAGACACATAACACTCATTAGCTGTGTGACTCTGGGCAAGTCACTTAACCTCAATTGCCTCACAAAAAAAAAAAAAAAAAAAAAAAGCATATAGTAAAAACTAAGACCTGTGGTGGTCCTCTATGCCCAAATCCATTACTTTTTCCACTACAACACACTGCTTTTCATTTATCTAATAACCTGAAATGAACCTTAATGGCAACAGGGAGAAAAACACTAGGAACAGTTTGAGTTTGGGTTCCTTTTAGATTTCCCTCCATCAAGAAAGAAACCATCTCTCCACAAAGATTATTTTAAAAATTCATCTTTAAACTTTTTAATTAAAATGACTTAAAATGTCAAATTCTGAAACACTCAGCTCAAGGAGAAAAGGAGATCCAAAATCTTAAGGAAGAAAATGACTCCTTGAAAATCAGAATTGGGCAAGGGGAAGCTGGCAAAGTTATAAGAGATGAAGAAATAAAAAAACAAAATACAAAGAATGAAAAAATAGAAGAGAATGTGAAATATCTCATAAGAAAAACAAATGATCTGGAGAACAGATCAAGACAAAAATGCATAAGAATAATCAGATTACCTGAAAACTATGATAAAAAAAGGAATTTCGATACAATAAATACAAGAAATAATTAAAGAAAATTGTCCTGAAGCATTAGAACAAGAGGACAAAGTAGAAACAGGAAAAAATCCACCAATCACCACCTGAAAGAGATCCTAAGAGGATACTCACAGGAATTTATTATAGTCAAATTCCAAAACCCCCAGCTCAAGGACAAAATACGACGAGGAGCAACAACAACAACAACAAAATGGACATATAGCAGCACCACAATTAGAATCACACAAGACTTAGCCGTGACAACACCAAAAGATTACAGGTCTTGGAACACTATATATTGAAGAGCAGAGGAACTGGGCTTCTGGCCAAAAATATCATACCCAGCAATGCTAAGCCTAATTCTAAATGGAAAAAAAAAAAAAAAGACATTTAATGAATTGTAAGACTTTCAGGACTGTGTTTAAAAAAAAAAATCTGAACTCAATAGAAAATTTGACATACAAGGGCCAAGAGAAATAAAAGGTACATACCAATGACCAATCACAAGGGACTTAATAAGGACAGAATGTTTACTTTTTATATATGTAAAATGTTAAACCTATGTCTAAGATTATTATTAGTAATTAGGTAGCTTATAAGAAAAACTGGGGTAGACCTGAGTATAATGACTTCAAAATACAAAACCATTCAAGAACAGCTAAAAGAGAATAATTATCTTATACAAATGGGGTGGAGAGGAAGAACCAATACAGAGGAATTAGATGGGGGGAGCTGTTAGCTCTGGAAATCTACTTTCATTGGGAAAGAGTTCAAGAGGGAAGAATACATATATATCTCAAAGAGTGTACAAGTTTTTTAAATTCAGAAAGAAATAAACACTAAGGGGATGGGGGGGAGAGAATAAGGGAGAGATCTTTAGAGGGGAGGGGGTATAGAAGGGTGTTTAGATTAATGGGAATGGGAGGATAAGGGAAGGATAGGTTAAATAATAGGAGGGCAAGGTATCAGGTAGAAGTAAAATAGAGGAGTCAGGAGGATAAGGAAATAGGAGATACGCACAAACATAAAATAAAGATCAGGAGTAGAATTTGTTAGGGAAAAAGGAGCAGGGGCACTAATCATGATCTCGGACAAAGTTAAGGCTAAAATAGATTTAATCAAATGAGCAAAACAGGGGAACTACACTGTGTCAGTCACATTCATCAATGTTGTTTTGGACTATTTAAAACAACTAGACAGTGTAAGGCTGGAATATTGTTGTGGTATAAGAAGTGACAAGTTGATAGACACAAAAAAATGTACAGAAACCTCTGCAAAGTTGATTCCACTCATCATCAGTACATGGAATGTGCGCACACTTACAGGCAACACAAAATCCTGTACACCTGCAAGATGAACAGCTCTTGTTGAGAGAGAACTCAGCAGATATCACATTCAAATAGCAGCCCTGTGTGAAACAAGGCTAGCAAATGAAGATCAGCTTACTCAAGTCAGAGGTGGATACACTTTTGTCTGGAGTGGTTACAGTGAAGGGGAGGACTATGAAAGCTGGTGTAGGTTTTGCAATCAAAATTAAACTAGTCAACAAGCTTGTATGCCTACCAAAAGGAGTGAATGACAGGCTCATGATAATGCGATTGCCACTTGCAGGAAAATGTCACGCCACCATTATCACTGCCTTATGCTCCTACCATGACGAACCCTGATGAGATCAAAGAAAGTTTTTATGGAGACCTGGAGGCACCTTCTCATCAATGTGTCAAAAGAGGACAAGCTTATAATTCTGGATGACATTAATGCTAGAGTAGGCTCAGATTAACAGACTTGGCAAGGTGTCCTAGGTAGGAATGGAGCTGGAAACAGACTTGTGCATCTCATAACCTCATCACCAACACTGTCTTCCATTTACCTAAACACAATAAAACTTCGAGGATGCACCCTCAAAGCAAACATTGGCATTTAATAGACTATGTGATTGTAAGAAGAGACAGGATATGAGAGTGACAAAGTCAACATGAGGCAGAGTGCTGGACCGATCATAGACTTATCCTCTCCAAGCTAAATATTTACATTCAACAAAAATGGTGGCCCCACGGCAAAATGACTGCCAGAAGAATTAACGTCAACATATTACAGCTCTTCTATGAGCAGAAACAGTTTGTTGCTAACTTGGAGGGAAAGCTGAGCCAACACACAGTTGGCAACAATGGAGCAGAAAAGGAGTGGGTATCTTTCAGAGATTTGGTGCATAGCACTGCATTTGCTCATCTGGATCAGAATATTCACAAACATCAAGACTAGTCTGATGAAAATGATGGGGAATTCCGAAGCTACTAAATGAAAAAAAAAAACAAAAACAAAAACAAAAAGCCCAAGAATTCCACAGGGTTTATCAACGGGATAGTTCATCCATCTGTAAGAAGACAGCACTTAATTCCATCAAAAGTAAAGTACAAGCAACACTTAAGAGAGATGCAGGATTCTTGGCTCAGCAAGAAGGCAGAGGAGATTCAGTTTTATTCTGAGAGTAACAATCCAAAGTGCTTTTATGATGCCCAAAAGACTATTCATGGGCCAAGGACCTATGGTGAATCTTAATTATTCAGTGCTGATGGAGCCACATTGATTGGTGATAAGGGTGTGATCCTGGAGAGAAAGGCTGAACACTTTCATAGTGGTTTCAACAGACTGTCATCAATCAAGCTAAAGCCACTGACCATTTACCTCTAGCTGAAGTCAATCCCTCCCTAGCTGAACTTCCAACTGAAGAAGAGGTTTTGAATTCCATTAGGTTCCTTTCATGTGGCAAAGCACCTGGTGCTGACTGTATTCCAGCTGAGATTTATAAGGTAGGGGATCCATTGCTCACACAAAAACTGACTGAAATTTTACGGGTTATGTGGCAAGAGGAAATTATCCCCCAGGAGGTTCAAGGATGCCTCCACTGCCCATCCCTACAGGGGTAAAGGAAATAAGTTGTCCTATGACAATCACAGGGGAATCTCTCTCAGTCATTGCTGGCAAGATTCTTGTCAGAATGCTCCGTAATAGGCTGACCTAATACCACTTCTAAGTCTGTATTCCAAAGAGATCATAAAAATGAGAAAAGGACCTACAGGTATAAAAATATTTATAGCAGCTCTTTCTGTAGTGGCAAAGAATTGGAAATTGAGGGGATGCCCATCAACTGGGGAATGGCTGAACAAGTTGTGGTATATGAATGTAATGAAATACTATTGCTCCATAAGAAATGATGAGCAGGCAGACTTCAGAAAAACCTGGAAGGACTTGTATAGATTGATGCTGAGTGAAATGAACAGAACCAAGAGAACGTTGTACACAGTAAAAGCCACATTGTGCAATTACTAACTCTGATAGACTTAGCTCTTCTCAGCAATGCAACGATTTAAGACATCTCCAAAAGACTCACATCCAGAGAAAGAGTCTGAATGCAGATGGAAGCATACTATTTGCTTTTTTTTCCCCTTCTTTCTTACAGTTCCTCCTGTTAGTTCTAATTCTTCTTTACAACATGACTAATGTGAAAATATGTTTAACGGGAATGTATATGTAGAGCCTATATCAGATTATATGCTGTCTTTGAGGCAAGGAGGGAGGAGGAGAAAATTGAAAACTCAAAAGCTTGTGGAAGTGAATGATGAAAACTAAAAATAAATTAATTTTTTAAAAAATAGGCTGTTCCTTCACCTGGAAGATGATCATCTACCTGAGAGCCAGTATAGCTTCAGAAAGGGCCAAGAACAGCTGATATGGTGTTTGCTGACTGACAACCCCAGGAGAACAGATGTCTGTTTTTAGATCTAAGGCCTTTGATACTGTCAGTCATGAGGGCTTATGGAAAATTGTGTCAAAATCTGATTGCTCAGAGAAGCTCATCAGTATTATACATCAATTTCACACAGGCATGTTACCCAGGGTTCTGGTTAATGGATGATGCTCCCTCAATTTCCCAATCACCAATGGAGTGAAACAAGGCTGTGTGCTTCCTTCCATGCTTTTCAGCATGATGTTTTCAGCCATGTTATCAAACACCTTTAATGAGGCAAACACAGCATCAAGGTCAGCTACCGCACTGATGGTAAATTCTTCAACTTGAAAAGGCTACAAGCCAAGACTAAAGTTCAGGGAGCGTTGGTGCGTGATTTTTTATTTGCAGATGATTGTGCACTCAATGCAGCCTCTGAAGCTGAGATGCAACAAAGTATGGATCATTTCTCTGCTTGTGCTAATTTTGGCCTAACAATCCACACCAAAAACACAGCTGCTCCATCAGCTACCACTACACCATTCATATGTGGAACCATCATTACACCAAATGGAGAAATTTTGAATGTGTGGATAAGTTCACTTATCGTAGCAGTATACTTTCCAAGGATGTACACAGTGAAAATGAGGTTGACACACACATTGCCAGAGCTAGCTCAGTGTTTGGGAAGTTCCAGAAGGAAAGTGTGGGAGAGATGAGTTATTAGATTGACCACCAAACTGAAGATCTACAGAGCCATTATGCTGACCTCAGTGTTGTATGCCTATAAAACCTGGACAGTCTACCAGCGCCACGACAGGAAACGGAATCACTTCCATCTGAATTGTCTTGGGAAGATTCAGAAGCTCGCCTGACAAAATATGATACCAGACATTAAGGTCCTTTCTCAAATTAAACTGCCAAGCATCCAAACTCTACAGCGGACAGTGCAATTCTGATGGGCTGGCCACATTGTTCAAATGCCAAACCTATGCTTGCCAAAAAGACTATTTCATGGAAAACTCACACCTGGCAAGCATTCATACAGTGGTCAGATAAAGCAATACAAGGACACTCTCAAGGTCTCTCTTAAGAACTTTGGAATTGGGGGCAGCTAGATGGCACAGTGGAGAGAGCCAGCCTCAAGCACTTAATACTTACTAGCTACGTAACCCTGGGCAAGTCACTTAACCTTAATTGCCTCACAAAAAAAAAAAAAAAAAAAAAACTCTGGAATTGATTGTATGACTGACACAGGACTGCCCAAAATGGCGTGTCCTGATGAGAGAAGGTGCTGTGCTCTATAAGCAAAGCAGAACTGAAGTTGTTCAAAATAAACACATGATGTGCAAATTTAGAGAATTCACCCCAAATGTTCACATGGACTATTTGAGCCTGACCTGTGGCACAGCGTTCTAACCCAGTATTGGTCTGATCAGTCAATTAGAAACACTTTAACTTGACTACACAGTGATGTCACTTTGGTCCTCTTCAAGAACAAAGGACAACAACCATTGCAACTGGAAGCATGAAATATAATCCATAATGTTTATAATCTAAAGCTAACTTTTTTCTGCTGGTAAAAAAGTCATCTTTTATTATGTGTGCTAATGGATACTGACACAAGAAAAAAAAATCTAAGTTAAAGACTAATATAAAAGCCATTTGCATTTGGTTGTGGAATGTATTATATAAATGATTCTTTTTTTACAGCAATTTCACCTTTGTAATTATGTCAAAGGAGAGCATTAAAAATTAGGCAACATCAGAAAGCAAACTGGAAAAGTGTTAAGAGAGAAGTACACTTGGCCTTAAAAATGTGCTTCAGACATTAAAAAAATACTAAGGTGACTTCATTAGTTGAAAAATCTTTCAGAATCAGTATAATCAGAATCGTATCATCTGTAAAAGGCTGTGATCTTGTGGATTTTCCAATTACCTCTGGAAAACTCAGGTATATTCAAGGGTGCTGGAGGAGTAAGCCTTGGGAGTGACTGAATCAGCAGCAGTAGAGGCTACTTCAGGAGCTCTAAGCCCACAGAGAGTAATGGGGTTGAACAACTGGTCAAAGGAGATTAAAGAGGTCTCTTTCCTGGCACTGGGGGCAGGACTCTGTTGCTTTGCCCATACTCGGAACCAGGTGGCAGTCCCAGGGTGAGGACGAGCACGAGCACAGTAGAGCTTGTGGCCACTGTGGAGTGGGGATCCTCATTTCAATTCCAGGACAGAAAAGAATGTTTGTGGTCCAAGATGGCAGAGGAAAAGCAGTGACTTGCTTGAGCTCTCCCTCAAACCCCTCCAAATACCTATAAAAAATGGCTCTAAACAAATTCTAAAGCAGCAGAATCCACAAAAAGACAAAGTAAAACAAATTCCCAGCCCAAGACAACCTGGATGGCTGATCTGAAATGTATATTGCGCCTGGCAGGGAGAGGAGCACTGTTTGGTGTGAGCGCACAAGCAGCAGCGAAGCTGGAGCAGGCCTCAGAAGACTGAATCTCAGGCAGCTGTGGCTGTTTCCAGACTTCTCGACCTACAAACACCAAAGACAACTTAGAAGGTCAGTGGTAAAAGTCTGTGACTGTGGTGGTGAGAGAGGAGCTAGGTCTCAGCTACCCCCAGGGCAGCAGTTGCCTCCTGAGCTTCCAGGCCACAGACTGAGGGGGAAACGAGTGGCTGATCAGAGGGGGATTGCAGAGATCACTTTGCCAGTGCTGAGGCAGGAATCTCTTGCTTTGTCCGTGCTTGGATCTGGGTCACAGTTCTGAGGGGCGGTCCCGGGGCGAGAAGGAGCTCTGGCGTGGTGGAGCTTATTGTGGCCGTGGAGAGGAAACACCTCACCCCTTATCATAGTACCTTGGAAGAACTGAAAATTTTCAGGTCCCTAGGAGTATCTCTGAAAAAAGCTGTACAAACCCCCAAAGCTTGGGACAGTACATTCTCCACATTGGAAGCAGACTCTTACCTTAACAAAGAGTTTAAAACTCAAGTAACTGGTTGGGATCATGAGCAAGCAGCACAAAAAGAGTCAGACTATATTATCTTACTTTGGTGACAAAGAAGAACAAAACATACAACCAGAAGAAGAAAACAAAGTCAAAGCTCCTACATCCAAAGCCTCCAAGAAAAATATGAATCAGTCCCAGGCCTTGGAAGAGCTCAAAAGGGATTTTGAGAAGCAAGTAAGAGAAGTAGAGGAAAAACTGAGAGTGACGCAAGAAAATCATGAAAAACAAGTCAACAGCTTGCTAAAGGAGACCCCAAAAAATACTGAAAAAAATAACACCTTAAAAAATAGCCTAACCCAAATGGCAAAAGAGGTCCAAGAAGCCAATGAGGAGAAGAATGCCCTAAAAAGCAAAACTGGCCAAATGGAAAAAGAAGTCCAAAAGATTACTGAAGAAAATACTTCCTTAAAAATTAGAATAGAGCAATTGGAAGCTAGTGACTTTATGAGAAATCAAGACACTGTAAAACAAATCCAAAAGAATGAAAAATTAGAAAACAATGTGAAATATCTCATTGGAAAAACAACTGACCTGGAAAACAGATCCAGGAGAGAGAATTTAAAAATTATTGGACTATCTGAAAGCCATGATCAAAAAAAGAGCCTCAACATCATCTTTCAAGAAATGATCAAGGAAAACTGTCCTGATATTTTAGAACCAGAGGGAAAAATAGAAATTGAAAGAATCCACCGATCTCCTTCTGAAAGAGATCCCCAAAGGAAAACTCCTAGGAATATTGTAGCCAAATTTCACAGTTCCCAGGTCAAGGAGAAAATATTACAAGCAGCCAGAAAGAAATAATTCAAATATTGTGGAAACACAATCAGGATAACACAAGATTTAGCTGTTTCTACATTAAGGGACCGCAGGGCATGGAATATAATATTCTGGAGGGCAAAGGAGATAGGATTACAACCAAGAATCACCTACCCAGCAAAACTGAGTATAATCCTTCAGGGGAAAAAATGGTCATTCAGTGAAATAGAAGACTTTTAAGCATTCTTGATGAAAAGACCAGAGCTGAATAGAAAATCTGATTTTCAAATACAAGACTCAAGTGGAATATGAAGAGGTAAAGAGGAAAGAGAAATCATAAGAGACTTATTAAGGTTGAACTGTTTATATTCCTGCATTGAAAGATAATATTTGTAACTCATGAGACCTTTGTCAGTATTAGGGTAGCTGCAGGGAAAAAATTATATGTATGTATATAGATAGATAGACAGATAGATAGAGGGCACAGGGTGAGTTGAAGATGAAGGGGTCATATCTGGAGAATAAAATTAAGGGGTGAGAGAGGATTATACTAGGAGAAGGAGAAAGGGAGAGGTAGAACAGAGTAAATTATCTCACTAAAAAAAACAGAAAAGAAAAGGCTCTTATAGTGGACAGGAAATGGGGGAAGGTGAGAAGGAATGAGTGAATCTTATTCTCATAGGATTTGACTTAAGGAGAGAATAACATACACATACTCAATTGGGTATGGAAATCTGTCTTACCCTACAGGAAAATAGGAAGGGAAGGGGACAAGAGAGAAGGGGAATGATAGGAGGGCAGATTAGGAAAGTGAGTAATCAGAAGCAAATACTTCTGAGGAAGGACAGGGTCAAAAGAAAGAATAGAATAAATGGGGGGAGGCAGGATAGGATTAAGGGAAATAGAGTTAGTTTTTCACAGAATGTCTATTATGAAGTGTTTTGCACTGCACATGTATAGCCTACATTGAGTTGCTTGCCTTTTCAATGAGGGTGGGTGGGGAGGGAGGAATGGAGAAAATATGGAACCCAAAGTTTTAAAAACACATGTTTTTAAAAAAAAAAAAAATTTCACATGCAACTGAGAAATAAGAAATACAGGAAATGGGTTACAGAAATCTATGCTGCCCTACAGGAAAATAGAAGGTGAAAGGGATAAGAGAAGGGAGGAAGAAATATAAGGGAAGGCAGACTAGGCGAAGGTGTATTCAGAATGCATGCCATCTTGGGGTGAGGGGAGGGGCAAGATGGGGTGAAAATTTGGAACTCAAAATCTTGTGGAAGTAAACGTTGAAAACTAAAAATAAACAAATTTATTAATTAAAATAAATAAATAAAATGAAACATGAAATACAGTTTAAGATTTGAAAAAAATCAAGTAAGAGAGACAGAAGAAAAATTGGAAAGAGAAATGAGAATGATGCAAGAAAATGATGTAAAATGAGTCAATAACTTGGTAAAGGAGGTACAAAAAAATACTGAAGGAAATAATCGTTAAAAAACAGACTAGGCTCAGTTTTCAGATGAAGAAATTAAAGCTATCCATAATCATATGAAAAAATGCTATAATCACTATTGATTAGAGAAATGCAAATCAAAACAACTGAGGTACCACATCACACATATCAGATTTGCTAACATGACAAAACAGGACAATGATAAACGTTAGAGAAGATGTGGGGAAATTGGAACACTAACGTATTATTGGTGGAGTTGTGAACTGATCCAACCATTTTGGAGAGCAATTTGGAACTATGCCCAAAGAGTTATAAAAATGTGCATACCTTTGACCCAGCAATAGCAGCTCTTCTAGCGCTACATCCCAAAGAGATCATAAAAATGAAAAAAGGACCTACAGGTATAAAAATATTTATAGCAGCTCTTTCTGTGGTGGCAAAGAATTGGAAATTGAAGAGATGCCCATCAACTGGGGAATGGCTGAACAAGTTGTGGGATATGACTGTAATGGAATACTATTGTGCTATAAGAAATGATGAGCAGGCAGACTTCAGAGAAACCTGGAAAGACTTGTTTGGACTGACGCTGAGTGAAATGAACAGAACCAGGAGAACATTGTACACAGTAAAAGCCACACTGTGCAATGACTCACTTTGATAGACTTGGCTCTTCTCAGCAATGCAAGGATCTAAGATATCTCCAAGTCTCATGATGGAAAATGCTATCCACATCCAGAAAAAGAACTATGGAGTCTGAACACAGACGGAAGCATACTATTTGCTCTTCTTTTTCCTTCTGTTTTGTTTTGTTTCTTCTTTCTTGTGGTTCCTCCTATTGATTCCAATTCTTTACAACATGAGTAATGTGAAAATATGTTTAAAAGTAATGTATATGTAGAGCCTATATCAGATTGCAAGCTGTCTTAAAAAGGGAGGTAAGGAAGGAGGAGGAGAAAATTTAAAACTCAAAAGCTTATGAAAGTAAATGCTGAAAACTAAAAATAAATTAATTAAAAAAAAATGACTAGGCCAAATGGGAAAAGGGGGACAAAAATCCAATAAGGAGAAGAGCGAATGAAAAGCAAAATTGGCCAAATGGAAAAAGAGGCACAAAAACTCACTGAAGAGAACAACTCCTTAAAAAGCAGAATTGGCCAAATGGGGAAAAAAAAAAAGTACAAAAATTCACTGAAGTAAAGAACTCCTTAAAAAATAGAATTGGCCAAATAGAAAAGGAGATTAAAAAAAAATCACCGAAGAAAATAATTCCTTAAAAACTTGAATTGAGCAAGAAACAATAAAACAAAATCAAAAAAATGAAAAAATAGAAGACAATGTAAAATATCTCATTAGAAAAACAACTGCCCTTGAAAACAGACCCAGGAAAAATAATTTTAAAATTACTGGACTACCTGAAAGCCATGATGAAAAAAAAGAGCCTAGACATCATCTTTCAAGAAATCATCAAGAAAAACTCCCCTAATATTACTCTAAAAGTAGAGGGTAAAGTAGAAATATAAAGAATCCACCAATTACCTCCTGAAAGAGACCCCAAAATGAAAACTCTCAGGAATATTATGGCCAAATTCCAGAGCTCCCAGGTCAAGGAGAAAACACTGCAAGCAGCAAGAAAGAAATAATTCAAGTACTGTGGAGCCACAGTCAGAATAACACAAGATTTAGAAGCTTCTACATTAAAGGATAAGAGGGCTTGGAATATGACATTCTGGAGGCAAAGGAACTAGGATTACAACCAAGAAATCACCTACACAGGAAAACCGAGTAAAATCCTTCAGGGCGAAAAATTGACATTTAATGAAACAGAGGACTTTTAAGCATTCTTGATGAAAAGGCCAGAGATGAATAAAAAATTTGACTTCCAAATACAAGACTCAAGAGAAGCATAAAAAGGTAAATAGGAAAGGGAAATCATAAGGGACTTAAGGTTAAACTGTTTACATTCTTACATGGGAAGATGACACTTGCAACTCATAAAAACTCTGAAGGACTTACGATGAAAAATGCTATCCATCTCTAGAGAAAGAACTGATAAAACCTGAATACACATCCAAGCACACTCTTTTTACTTTCTTTATTCTTCTTGGGTTTTTATTTTGGTCTGTGTTTTTTTTAAAACATGACTAATATGGAAATATATTTTGCATGACAACACATGTGGAACATATCAAATTGCTTGCCTTCTCAATAAGGGGTTTGGGGAGGGTGGGAGAGAATTTGGAGCTCAATTTTAAAAACTAATGTAAAAAACTGTTTTTACATGTAATTAGGGAGAAATAAAAGAATAAATTTTAAAATAACATAAAATAAAATAAAGGCTGCTGAAGAAAGAATTCTAACCATTAAAGTTTATCTGTAGACAATAGCCTTGAAGTGATCTATTCTGGTCTTAAGCAGTTATAAAAATCTGGGTGATTGTGTGATTAACTAAAGATAAAGCCAGAGAAGTCAGTCCTATCCCATGCCAAAAAGTAACTACAAAAGGGATCAGATTCTATTTTAAACCTTGAGAAGATGAGGATTACAAATATGTAAATAATTTCTCAAAAGGTGATCAGCTATATCAGATCTATAAAAATTACATAGCTGGCATTTAGGAGTCAAAGCATCAAAGCATGATTCCTATCTTCATGCCATACTCAGGTTTGGGTTTGAAAAAAAATCTGTTTTCGTGAATCACAGCCCATACCTAAACCTGAAAGATTACCAGTTTAATAGCTAGGTTCTACAATTAGACAATTTAGATAGCTACTAAATCCATCTAGCACTGAACCTTTTCTCTCTTAAGAAACATTTGTAATTATTTCAGAGAGTTTACCACTATCACAAATTATGATATGTAACTGTAGAAAGGTACTACAGATAGACAATGAGTTAGGCCAGGAGCTGAATAGAAAGTAGAAATTAGCTGGACTGCATCTGGGAAATCGTACAGTACTTTCAATGATCCTCCTTATTTCTCACCTGGCTACACTACTTTAGGACTTCTTTGACTTTTCCACCTTGCCCCAGGAAGCTCATTATTGAGAATACCTCTTCATCCTGGAAGATCTGATCAGTCTTGGGGTCTCTATTTCATTACCACCCTCTGTACCATGAATTTCAACATTTAAGGAGGCTATTCAGGTTAGAAAGTGTCCTCATTTCTCACCTAGTTGCACTATTCTGGAACTTTTCTTACTTCACCACCAGAACCCTACACTGGGTACCTTCAGAGTCCATTCTCCCCTCTTGCTCACCTTCCTTTTCAGCTTCCTTGCGTATTGTGTTCTCCCTTCAGATTGCAAGCTACTTGAAGGTAGGGGACTATCTTTTTTCATATTTGTATCCCCAGAGGTTAGCATGGTGCCTGGCATATAGTAGCACCTAATAAATGTTTATTGATAACTGACTAAACTGCATGCTGCTACAAATGTTCACTTCTAAAAAGAATATCTTCCTTGTGAGAATAGCTACAAATGATGCAGCAAAGAAAAGTTATATATAATGGACTAATAAGTACAGGCCCCTACTACTAAAATAAAGGTCTGAGTTAAAGGGGATCTACAAAAGAATTGAATGAATTTTGATAGTAGTTGTATCTACTGCTCATTTAGTCTGAAATCTATTCTTTCCCTTTGTTTAATATATCTACAATCTGCTTCTCCAACCTTTGTCAAATTTTTTCTTTCAAAGCTCTATCAAGCTTTCATTGTTATCCACTCATTCCTAGTCACACCTTCTACCCTAGGGTGTCCTTATTTATGTACACCTATGGATACATGCACAAAGTTTTGGATTTCTGTAATAAGACAAATTAAAAGACAGGCCTTGTCCTTGTGCAGAGTACTAGCTCCCTATACAGTATTCAATAAAAAGTATGTTTCCCAAAGTTGTAAGTACAGGTGGCATATGCTAGCCAAAGGAGAAAAAAATACAAAAGTGAGACCAAACTCAATAATCCAGTGATTAATAAACTGGAAAATATAAATTACTTAGGAAAGAACTCCCTAATTAATAAGAACTGCTATGAAAAATGCAAAGAAGTCTGCCAGAAATTAGGCTTAGACTTAGATCAATACCATATTCCACAATAAATTCAAAATGGAAACTCGATCTGAATATTTAAAATATTATCCAAAAAAAAATTATAAAATAAGCAGATTATGTACCCTTCACAGGAATGGATAGAAGATGTAATCTTAACCAAACAAGGAATAGAGGTAATTACAAAAATATGAAATGGCATGATGATAACATGAAAGTGAGAGCTTCTGCACAAACATAAAACATCTAGTATAAGGGAAATTCAAAAAGAAAAAAAATCATTGTTATCAAATTTTTTAGATAAGACTAGCATCCAAGCTATTATACAGGAAACTAAAAGAACAGACTGGATGAATGGAGGGGATGAAGGTCTGAAGGACATATTCAATCACTCTCCAATCCAGGGTAAATATCCAAATTGAGGGGAAGAGATAATTTACTCCAATCTCTCACCCACAGACTAATATATTTGTATTTACTATTCTCACTACACTAATGATGACAACTATTAAACAACTGTGAAGAGAGCACCAGCTGTAGAAGGTAGCCAGGGGTAGGGAACCTTCCACCTCAAGGCTACATATGGCCCTCTAGTTTCTCAAGTGTAGGTGAATCCAAACTTCACAGAACAGATCCCCTTAATAAAAGGATGTGTTGAGTAAAATGTAAACTCAGTCAAAAGACCTCACCCCAAGGACCTAGAAGGCCAAACGTGGCCTCCAGGCTGCAGGTTCCCCACCCCTGCATGGTAGCATATTAGGTTAAGACTTGGTTCTTGAGATTAAAAAAAGATTACATCGAGAAAATTTGTTCCACAGTCTAGAACATATAGACAATGTCAAATTTTTGTAATGGAAGTGTAGGAGCTAATTTTTTAAACCTTTTAAATTTCTCAAGCAAAATATTAACATCTAAAAATTGAAACTCTTCTCTCCAAAGAGACCAATAATTTTTTAAATGCTAGATTCTAATGACATTCTTCTCAATTCTTACCTTTCTTGACCTCTCCACATCCTTAGACACTGTATAACTTTTCTCTCTATACTACTTCACTTTGTGATCTCATAAGCTTCTAAAGATGCCTCATAAACATCTTAAACTCAATTGAACTGTTATTTTCACCCCACCCCCTAAACTGCCCTCCTAACTTCCCACCAACCTCCCAGTCAACTAGGCTTACAACCAAGGTGACATCTTGGTCTCCTCAAGCTCTCTCTTCAAGTCCAATCTGTTACCAAGTCGGGTCAACTCTATCTTTGTATGTAATATCTCTCATATATGCTCCCTTTTCCCCTCTAATATTGCCACCACCTTAGTATGGGTCTCCACTGCCTCACTGCTGGACTACTGCAATAGCCTACTGGTGGGTCTGCCTGCCTGCAAGTTTCCCCCCATGCCATTCCATCCTCTACTTATATTATCTTCCTAAAGTACAGGTTTGATCACATCATCATTAACCCCTGCTCAATAAACTCCAGTGGCTCCTAATGACCTCCCCATCTTAACTTCCAAGAACTGATCATTTGTCTTTCATGGATCTATACTAAATCTTAAAGACAATGTTAAGAGTGTGCCCATATCCTTTTGTGATCAAGACTAAGGGTATTTCAATCAATCCATAAGCATTTATTAAGTGTCTACCATGTGCCACACTGTGCGAGGCACTAGGGATACAAAGACAAAATTGAAACAGTTCCAACAATCAAGGTTTTTAAAATCTAAGCTTGTGAATTTTCAGCATTTTGATTCTGGTTCAAATACTCTTGCAAAGACATATCCTACTAGAGCTGAAAAACTTGATTTTTTTATAAAGTCTGCCTTTCAAAACAAACAAATCTACCAAACTTTGGTTATCAGTGGGAGAAAAAAATTAGATTTTGAAGATCAAATATTTTAATAAAGGCAAAAAAGTGACTTTGTAATAACAAAACCAATAAATTAAATTTATAATGATTTGGATATGATATTTAAGATTTAATTATCTCATAAAGGATTGTTTAAACCTTCTGGCAGTCACCTTCATATATATGCCTAAAGAAGGGATAAAAGAAAGAATACCTTTGTTGACGATGGTGGAGTAGGAAAATTAAGCCAGGCTGGAGCAAAGTCATGCTGCGCCATTTAGGTCCAGTCTCTCCAACTCAGTGAAACAAGGTTTCAACACCTCATGGCAAGCCCCTGCCATTTAGAGAAGGAAAGAATTATGCTTTAGCTTCATAGATTTTACTCAAAATTATACTTTTGTATCTCCTTTACCCAAGTCATACTTAAAGTACCTCGTGGAAGTATTTCAGGAACAGTATAAAGATATTTATCAATGTAAATAAGTCTCAGGATTTATAGAATTAACTAACATTAATTATTAATTAACAACATTAATTGGTTACCCCCTAAAATCAGTTTGCTGTTTAAAGAAAATTATCGATTTTTTTTAAACGTAAAAACTATTCTAAAATAATATACTTTTCCCCCAGGACAACTGATGAAATAAATCTCTTTATTCCAGGGAGAGATGGAGAACTACTGGTGATGAACTTTAATAACCTA